>NC_133651.1:55044943-55344943 GCF_009905375.1 Apium graveolens
TTTTAGAAAAGTATTTTCCTCATTTGTTCAGGATCAAATGGAAGCTGAAGTTTTTAGAGTTAAAGTAAGGGATATGTCGGTAACAGATTATGAGGGGAAGTTTGAGGAATTGTCAAGGTATGTGCCGTCGTATGTTGATACTGATAGAAAAGAAAGCTACGAGATTCCAGCAAGGCTGAAGCCATGGATCAGGGGGAAGGTAGCTATTTTTGAATTGGATACCTATGCCGGGGTTGTACAGAGGCTATGATCGCAGAGACAGAGAGTGAATTTCCAGAAAGAAAGAGCAAGCAAGAAAAGGAAAGTTGAGGGAATGTGAGGGTCAGTCAATAAACAGGGAAGTTTCCAAATTTTAAGAAGGGCAAGTTTCAAGCCAGGTGAGAAATTTTAATTTCAGGAGACAAAATGCAGGAGCGGAGGCCAGGGCAATCGTTCAGCTAATGTGAATCAGCCGAATCAGTTGAGATTAACTTTTCCAGATTGTCAAGTATGTGGAAAGAAGCATGAAGGAGTTTGTAACAAGTTGAATGTAGTAATGTTTTAAATGCAACCAGAAAGGGCACTACTCGAGGGAGTGCCGAAATCAGCCAGCAAGAGAGCCGCAAATAAAGATCAACCTATCCGGAATTCAGCAGTGAAAGTTCCAGTCATTGGATTTACATGCTTTAAATGTGGGAAGCTAGGACATATGTCCAGGGATTGCAAGACACCAGCCCCAGTTAGTAATGCATTGAGAATTATGGGATCTACCCCAGCAGTAAATGAGACTCCAAAGGCTAGAGTTTTCGACATGTCAGTGAAGGATGCTATCCAGGATACGGATGTCATGGCAGGTACGCTTAATGTGAATTCTTTATGTGCCAAAGTGTTAATAGACTCGGGAGCAACTCGATCGTTGTTTCACGAGATTTTGTTAGTAAATTAAACTATCCAGTTGAGTGCTTAAATGAAATAATGACTGTGGAATTAGCAAATCAAGAACGTGTAACTGTGAACCAAGTTTGTGGAAATTATGAGATTAAGATTTCTGGTAGTAAGTTTTGTGTAGATTGATACCATTTAAGTTAGGAGAATTTGATGTGATATTAGGGATGGATTGGTTATCTAAGCATGATGCTCAGATAGATTGTCGAAATAAGAAAGTAATGGTGAAAACGCCAAACGAAAGAATAGTAACGTTCAAGGGACAGAAGCAAGTAAAGAAGTTCTTAACGATGATTCAAGCCAAGAAGTTACTACGGCAAGGATGCGAGCATTTCGTAGCATACGTGATTGACAAAAGTCAGGAGCCAGCAAAACTTGAAGATATCCCAGTAGTGAATGAATTTCCAGACGTATTTCTCGACGAATTGCCAGGACTTCCTCCAGATAGAAAAATTGAATTTGCAATCGATTTAGCACCTGGAACCGAACCAGTATCCAAGGCCCCGTATAGAATGGCGCCCGTTGAGATGAAAGAATTAGCAAAGCAATTGCAAGAGCTGTTAGAGAAAGGAGTAATTAGACCCAGCGTATCCCCGTGGGGTGCACCGGTATTATTTGTCAAGAAGAAAGATGGAAGCATGAGACTGTGCATCGACTATAGGGAGCTCAACAAATTGACGATTAAGAATAAGTATCCGTTACCCAGAATTGATGATTTGTTTGACCAATTGAAGGGAGCCAAGTATTTCTCCAAAATCGATTTAAGATCGGTATATCATCAACTAAAGATTAAACCAGAAGATATACCAAAGACAGCTTTCAGAATAAGGTATGGGCATTACGAGTTTTTAGTGATGTCTTTTGGATTGACCAACGCCCCAGCAGCATTTATGGACCTGATGAACAGAATTTTCAAGGAATATTTGGACAAGTTCATTATAGTATTTATAGACGATATTTTGATCTATTCAAAGACGGAGGAGGATCATGCGGAACATGTAAGGACAGCTTTGGAGATTTTAAGAAAAAAGAAGTTATATGCTAAATTGTCAAAGTGTGAGTTTTGGCTACAGGAAGTTCAGTTTTTAGGACACATAGTCAGTAACGAAGGGATCAAAGTGGACCCGACAAAGATTGAGGCAATTACGAATTGGGAAAGACCGAGAACACCCACTGAGGTAAGAAGTTTCTTGGGATTGGTAGGATATTATCGACGATTCATTCAGAATTTCTCAAGAATTGCAACACCATTGACAAAGCTTACACGAAAGAATGAAAAGTTTATATGGAATGACAAGTACGAAGAAAGTTTTCAGGAATTGAAGCGGAGATTAATCACAACACCTGTTTTGTCACTTCTAGACGATCAAGGGAATTTCGTAATTTATAGCGATGCTTCCTACAAAGGATTAGGATGTGTTCTTATGCAGCACGACTAGGTGATTGCGTATGCGTCAAGGCAATTGAAACCACACGAACAAAAGTATCCTACTCATGACTTGGAGCTAGCAGCTATAGTTTTTGCTTTGAAGATTTGGAGACATTATTTGTATGGAGAAAAGTGTGAGATTTTCACGGATCACAAAAGTTTGAAATATATATTTACCCAGAAGGAACTTAATATGAGGCAAAGGAGATGGTTAGAATTGATCAAGGATTATGATTGCTCGATTAATTATCATCCCAGTAAGGCGAACGTGGTGGCAGACGCATTAAGTCGGAAGGAAAAGTTAATTGAGTTATCAGTACCTGAAGATATATATAAGGAATTTCAGAAATTGGAATTGGAAATTAGAGTTTGCGAACCTGAGGAAGCGAAAGTGTACAGTATGACTTTCCAGCCGGAGTTGTTAGAGAAAATAAATAAATGTCAGAAAGATGTAATGGATCAAGATATAAATCGTTTGGAAGGTGAAGAACTATGCACGCAGAAGGATGATCAAGGCATTTTGAGATTTTCATCTAGAATCTGGATTCCACCAGTGACGGAGTTAAAGAATGAAATTTTACAAGAAGCACATAGTTCAAGATATTCCATCCATCCAGGGAGTACCAAAATGTACAGAGATTTAAAGAAAAATTATTGGTGGCCAGATATGAAGAGGGAAATTGCGGAATGGGTTAGCAAATATTATACCTGTCAGAGAGTTAAAGCAGAGCATCAAAGACCAAGCGGATTGCTACAGCCATTGGAGATTCCATAGTGGAAGTGGGAACATATTACCATGGATTTCATAGTTGGATTACCAAGGACAAGGGCTAATCATGATGCCATTTGGGTTATAGTGGATAGACTTACCAAGTCAGCTCATTTTCTGCCTATAAATGAAAGATTTTCGCTCGACAAGTTGGTCCATATGTACCTAAAAGAAATTGTAGTTCGTCATGGAGTTCCAGTGTCTATTGTATCTGATCGAGATCCAAGATTTAATTCAAGATTTTGGAAGAGTTTTCAAGAATGTTTGGGAACAAGACTGAATATGAGTACAGCTTATCACCCCCAAACGGATGGCCAAAGTGAAAGAACGATTCAGACAATCGAGGACATGCTACGTGTTTGTGCTATTGATTTCAAAGGAAGTTGGGACGAGCATTTACCTCTGGTAGAGTTTGCTTACAACAACAGTTATCATGCCAGCATTGGAATGCCACCTTATGAAGCCCTTTATGGACGCAAATGTAGATCTCCAGTATATTGGGACGAAGTAGGAGAACGCAAGATACTTAGACCTGAACTGGTACAGCAGACAAAGGAAGTTGTTGAAATTATCCAGAAAAGATTAATAGCCGCACAAGATCGTCAAAGGAAATATGCAGACCAGTCAAGAAAAGATATGGAATTTGAAGAAGGAAGCTTAGTATTATTGAAAGTATCACCGTGGAAAGGACTAACGAGGTTTGGGAAGAAAGGGAAGCTAAACCCAAGATATGTCGGACCTTTTGAGATCCTAAAGCGCGTTGGCAAAGTAGCTTACGAATTGGCGTTACCTCCGCACATGGAGCATATTCACAATGTTTTTCATGTATCGATGCTTAAGAAATATAATCCAGACTCCAGGCATGTAATAGAATATGACCCAATAGAGCTTCAGGCAGATTTATCATATGTAGAGAGTCCGATAGAGTTTCTAGAAGAAAGAGAGAAATTATTGAGAAATAAAGTGGTAAAGTTAGTAAGAGTATTGTGGAGAAACCCAAAGGTTGAAGAGTCAACCTGGGAGTTAGAAAGTGATATAAGAGAAAAGTACCCTCATTTGTTTTCTTAGGAGATTCTGAGGACAGAATCCTTTTAAGGGGGGAAGGATGTAATATTCGGGATATATCGTGTAATTATTTTTGATATTATTATGTGTGCCCAGTATCTATTCTGTGAGTTAATTGTTAAGTGTTATATGTACTTGAATATTCAAAAATAATATTAATTGAGTATTTTAATTTTTATATGTCCAAAATAAAATATAGATAATTGTCATATCTTCCTAATTATTTTTATGTGATTAATGGATTTATAAGAATCATATAAAATTTCTAAAATCTTTTTCCGGGTAATTAAAATTTATTTTATAAAAACGGGAACCAACCGACGTCAACCGTTGTTACGTTTTTGGAACCCAAAACTCTTCCGAGAACTCCTTCCTAACCTAATTGTAATATTCCGAGCATTTTTCATGTTTCGACTTTTTCGATCCGGCTTACGGTTTGTCCTGCGCGGGTCCCGGCGCAACATTTTCGATACAATACTCGTTTCGGTAAATCAATAAAACCCGTATTTTCGATAAACGGGAGCTTTTTATTAAACTATCCCAATTATCACTTCGTAATACGTGTAACCAGGCGCTGAGACCAAGACCGCAGTACAAATTGTACTGATTTGGATAATTATCCCGAAAACCGATACCGTTTGGATCAGTTTTTATAGATAAACGTACTGTTTTATATCCGGAATGATCCAACGGGATACAAATTTTCCGTAATTATAAATAGCCTTTTACCATATTTTATTTCGTATCAAAATCATTTGCAGATAGTTAATTATATAATTTTCAGAGAAAAACCCTAATTACATAAACTGTTCTAAGAATCAAACAGCAAAACGAAGGCGTTACCGATCTCTGTTTTTAAAGCTTGAGTAACCAAAACGAAGGATTTGAGGTGTTCTATCAGATTCTGAGCTTTATTTCACTGCAGAAATCAAGGGTATTTTTCTAAAAATTTATTTATTTTCGAATTTATTTTATTAAAAATATGAATTTTTGTTCGGATGATTGTTTGTATGATTTGATGATTGCATGTTGTAGAGCTTGTTTTCCTGATGATTTTCATATGTCATACGTCTAATTTGGAGTTCAATAACATGTTCAAATTTGAGTTTAATTTTCGAATTTCAAAATTAGGGTTTATAACCCGTATGAATGTTTTCAATTGAAATTTGGGGGTTTTTGATTCAGGGGTTATTAGCTGTTGATTTATAGTGGGTTGTGTTCCTTATAAAATTTGCAATCGATTGATATATAGCTCGTTAACAGAGGATGCTTGAATCGAAGGGAGTTGTGTTTTAAAGATTTGCGATGTTCGCCGGAAACCGGCGATGTTCTTGGCCAATTTCCGGCCAGAACAGGGATGATTAGAATGTTTTGAATGCATGAACAAGTTCCTGGTGTTGTGTAGTGTTAATCTGGAGGTGTTGGTGGGGTGAGAACGCCGAGAACGTGTTCTCCGGCCACCCCCAATTTTCCGGCGACTGAAACTACAAAATTGCAGTTTAGTCCCTGTATTTTTGAAGATGGTGAAGTTTAGTCACTGTAGTTTGCAAAGTTTTCAAAAATAGGATTCCTGTTTATAAAATGTTTAAAAATCATATTTCCTATTTATTTTTATTATAAAAATTCATTTTTAATTTCTGAAAATTCTGAAAATTATTATTTTAATTCCGAAAATTATTTTTAATTCACAAATAAATCTGAATTAATTAGTTAATTAATTTCAGTTAATTTATAATTGATTAATTGGTCAATTAATTTGAAAATTAATTGATTAATTGATTTAATTAATTATTAATTGATTTTAATTAGTTATTTAATTAGATTTAATTATTTAAAAATGATTTAAAAATTCCGAAAAATAGTTTCGAGCTTTAAAATATTATTCTAAATTATTTCCAAGGCTCGATAATTATTCTAAAATTATTTCGGAGCCAGAATGGGCCAACCGAACCCTGTTTATTAACCCGAAATTGATCCAACGACCCGTTTTAATTCCGAAAAATGTTTTAAAAATCATTTTAAATACCCGAAAGCATATTTATGACCCGAGACTTCTTTATAGATGATATGTCATTGATTACGTGATGTATTATGTGTTATACGTGACCTGTTGTTTGACTATCGGTCTATATATTCGGTGTTTACTTGATTATTGCATAATTTTCAATCCGTTAATCGGATTTGGGTAAAACGAAGGGTAGATAGAAGTATGTGTTGAATAGAATTCCATGAGTAAATTATTGATAGATACTTATGATATGTGAGCAGAAGAGGCAAGACGTAGGAAAGGGAAACAGGTACTTGAGGAGTAAGACGATTGAGATTGAAAGCAAGTGCAGGATAGTAAGCTAATATCAGGCAAGTGTTCTGAACTTTCTCGAGATATTGTAATTCTTGATAGTCTTGTTGACATTGCAAGTGCTTTGAAGCACGGAAACCTAAATCCTGATTTCAGTTATTGTTCTTGAGCTATGAACCATATTCTTTCTAAGCCATTGATTATTGTATACCCAAACACGAACCACAAATCTACGATACTACTCCATAAATACATACAAACTAAATACCAGACACTGAAATGAACTATTATGTTCTCAACCCATGGTATCCTATGCTTTGAAAGCCTAAATCTTTGAAACCCTGAAATATTGATTCCTTTGTTATTCAATTCTTTCATTACCCAGCATCCAAGCTTTTAAATTGCCTTATTGATCCTTACAAGGATTGAAACCCTTTCATTGTTAAACATTTATTGTTGTTAATGATTTTGGTTATTGCTTATTATTGCATATTCTGTTATTATGTTAGAATTGGATTGTTTTTATAAAATTGTGGACCAGATTCGTGGTCAGATCATATAACGGTCAAGTTAGGCCAATGTGTGCCTTGGATCCAGTAGTTAGAGCAATGCTGTGTGCCTTGCTCGGGGTTAGTGCGTGACTGATCAGCAGCCTAACCTTGGTTTTAAATTAAAAGTATAATATCCAATTCTAAATCATAATCCATTGTTCACTTGATATCATAACCATATTCACCTGATGATCATTATTCTCAGTTTTGTCATTGTGACTTGCTGAGCTAGTTAGCTCATTTATGCGATGTTGTTTATATTCTTTCCAGTTAAAAAGGAACCAGTTGGTAAAGAGGATTTCCAGTCCAGCGCGAAAGCTAGGGGTTCAGGTTGAGAAAGCTGAGCTAGTAGGCTTCTTTTGGAATAATTTAAGTTTGTAAAAGTTTGTAATAATGTTTAATACTCAGTTTGAATTTGAAATAGTTGGGATTTGAACGGTTTGTAATATATTAGTGTGTTTGGCTTGTGTGCATACTTTAACCTGTTGCGGTCCGTGGTGGTTGGTAAGTAGGGTCATTGCATATATTATTATTATCTTTATTATTGTTATAAGCAGGTTATTATTATGGTGTGTGTGTGGACCCCAAACTTCTGACCCGGGTTTGGAGGGCGCCACATCCACATTGCCCTGTGCAGCCAATAATTGATAGGCTGAAACAGGGTGAGTAAAAGTTTCAGCATCCAAGGAAATGTTATCAATGACAGCTTTGTAATGTTGCTGAAATTGTCTTTCCTTTTCTGCATCATCCACTTTCATTAACTCACTAGCAATGGCTGGATCTACCCTTATAGCTTCTGTACCTGTCTTTCTCTCAATTTCTCTCTGTTCTTGCATCAGGGGCTCCCCCTGGCTCACACACACCCTCACACCCTCACCCTCACCTTCTAAGATGGCACTCCTCTCACTCACTTTTGCCATGCTGGAAGAAATAGCATGCATATGGTGACTCTCAACCTCTCCTTTTGCCTGGGAGCAACCCAGCCTCTCACTCAAAAGATCACTCCCTTCCCTCAAACCTAAAAGTGATTGTACAGTTGCCATGTCCTCTACAGTTGGAATTGTTTCTATTAAGTGTGTAGAGACCATCAACGGATAGGGAATATCCGTTGAAGTGGAAACTGATGGCATCAACGGATAACTGCTGTTAAGCTTATCCGTTGAAGAACAACCACTTGTCAACGGATAAGAGATATCCGTTGAAGAAGGAAAAGATATAGATATAGAAAGTGACATAATTGTTGAATCTGTGTGGATTGATTTTAAGTGTGGTGACACAGATTCTGCAACTACATCTGAAATAATTGGCTGATGATCCAACAAATCATCTAAAAGATGATGATCACCAGGTTTTGAGTGGGGCTCCTCCCTGAGTTTTAATGAGGGAGAATCAGGAATTGATGTGAATATCATATCCACATCCAGAGAGGGTGTTGGAGAGTTTGATGAATGGTGTGTTTCTATATTGAGAGAATGGGGCTGTGATTCCACATTTGCTGGAATCACATCAAGCTGAATTTGAGAAGGCACAGATACAGGTGGATGTATCTGTGCTGTGTGTGTCCCTTGTGTGGAAACTAGGGTCTTGGCCTTCTTCTTCATTGAAAAGGCTTTAAATGGTGAATGTGTGGCTTCAGTATCCCTCCCTCTTTTGTTCTGTGTCCCTGGTTGGGGACTATTTTCAATAGTTACAACCTTTTGGGAGGATGCAACTAGGGATGTGTTGGACTCCTTTTGAACCACCACAGTCTTTTGAGAGATTGTGGCTTGGCTGGTTTGGGTACCACTCACCTCTCCCACCTTATCCTGGGGGGCTTTTTGATGTTCATCCCTCCCCTCACCACTCACACCCTGTTCACTCCCTTCAGGGTTTATGGTAATTGTTACAACTGTTGTCTTTTGAGAAATAACAGAGGTAGGTTTCTTTGACTTGACTTTGGAAACTTTAGATTTGGTGGCTTTGGTAGGAGCCTGTTTGGACAAAGACACAGGTTCCATAGCCATACTAGAAGGCAAAGAAACATTGGGGTTGGAAATAGTAGGAGTTATAGAAGTATTTACCTCACTTACCTGTGGTGCATTCATGATTGGCAAGTATACCAATGGCACCTGGCTGTTGAGGTTCATTCTCAAAAGGTTTGCAAGGACCCTTTTCTCTTTTGCCCAGCATTTGAGTTTATTATGCTCATTGGATATAACCAAACCTTCAGCAACATGGTTAGCCAATAACATAAAGAATCTAGCATAGTAGATGTTATGTGGTCTATTAGCTTTGTTACCTAATCTGGAACCTAATTCTAGCATAACACAGTTGCTAAAATTAAAGTACCTATCAGAAACTAGCATATAGAGCATATTAACAAGAGATGAAGTGATAGCATCAAAATTGCTAATCTTCCCAGAGAAAACCTTAATAAAGGCATCTCCAAGAAAACTCCATTCTTTCCTAAGGCCTTTCCTTCTAATACTACCTAAACTAGCAGAATCAAAAGCATAGCCTATGGAATCTAGCATAGCAGAGACATCTTTATCAGTGTGTGGTGTCATGGAATTATTCTCAGGCAACTTAAAGCAAAATTGTATATCATCACAATTAATGCAATAGTCCTTACCTTTGAGAGAGAAGGCAATAGTCATATCTGTGGAGTTGAACTCTGCAGTTGTCCAAATCTCCTCAATCACTTCACAGTAGATGGTTGGGGCTTCCAGCATTGCATAGCTTAGTTTGCAGTTTTTGATGAAGTCCATCATCTTGTGATAATCAGAATGGGCTTCATTCTTTTCAACCAAGGCTATGAAATTATTCTTTTCATAAACAAATCCTGTTTGAGACATAATTTTGACTACTGGTGCCATTGTTGTGAGTAGAGGTTGCAGAGAAAAACTTGAGAATTTAGAGAGAAAGAGAATAAGAATTGCAAGAAAGCGTAAAGTGAGAATAAGAGTTCAATTGGGCTTTTATACTTTCTTGAATTAAAACATAAATAAAATGATTAAATGATACTTTTAAGTAAGTTACAGCCATTCAAGAATAAATAAAACTGTAGAAATTCTGAAAACTACCTTAAATACAAATACATACAACACTGTATATCTGTACCAACGGTTGAGTAAAAGAATCAACGGCTGTGACTCACTTATAGTAACTGACGTGACACTTCAACGGATAAGGGAAATAGTTATCCGTTGATGAACAACACCATTTTATCTGTTGAAGGATAAAATTACCAGAAATGTATTTGTCTTTCAATGGATAATGAACATCCGTTGATAGAACAATTTTGGCTTTCAACGGATAGAGAATATCCGTTGATAGGATAAGTCTTAATTAAAGCCAGCTTTGTTTTTGCAGCAAATTCATTTCAGGCTTCAAGACAGATTATATAGATGACATAGATTATGAATAATTAAGCATACCAAACTCACTTACTAATCTTGTGAATGTTGATTCATCAAGTGGCTTGGTAAATATGTCTGCAATCTGCTTTTCACTTGGAACAAAATGAAGTTCCACTGTACCTTTCATCACATGTTCCCTAATGAAGTGGTACTTGATATCAATGTGCTTGGTTCTTGAGTGCTGCACTGGATTTTTAGTAATGGCAATGGCACTTGTGTTGTCACAGAATATTGGAATTTTGTCAACAGTCAGACCATAGTCAAATAGTTGATTCCTCATCCATAGTATCTCTGCACAGCAACTACCAGCAGCAATGTACTCAGCTTCAGCTGTTGATGTGGAAACAGAATTCTGCTTCTTGCTGAACCATGATACAAGCTTGTTCCCTAGAAATTGACAGGTGCCTGTTGTGCTTTTCCTGTCTATTTTGCAACCTGCATAATCTGCATCTGAGTAGCCAATTAGATCAAAACCAGACTCTCTAGGGTACCAAATTCCTAGATTTGGAGTCCCCTTGAGATATCTGAAAATTCTTTTAATAACCACTAAGTGAGATTCTTTAGGGTCAGCTTGAAATCTAGCACAGAGACATGTAGAAAACATTATATCAGGTCTACTAGCAGTTAAATATAAAAGTGAGCCAACCATGCCTCTATAACTTGTAATATCCACAGACTTTTCAGCCTTGTTTAATTCAAGCTTAGTGGCAGTGGCCATGGGAGTTTTTGCAGGTGAACAATCCATTAAGTCAAACTTCTTTAAAAGATCATAAATATATTTAGTTTGACTAATGAAAATTCCACCACTAACTTGTTTAACTTGTAAACCAAGAAAGTAAGTTAGCTCTCCCATCATGCTCATTTCATATTTACTTTGCATTAATTTAGCAAACTTTTTACAAAGCTTATCATCTGTAGATCCAAATATAATATCATCTACATAAATTTGTACAAGTATCTTAGAGCCATTAACATTTCTAAAGAAGAGAGTTTTGTCAAGAGTACCTCTTGTGAAGTGATTATCTAGAAGGAACTTTGACAAAGTCTCATACCAGGCTCTAGGTGCTTGCTTTAGTCCATAGAGTGCTTTCAACAGATAATACACATAGTCTGGAAAATTTGGATCTTCAAAACCTGGAGGTTGGCTTACATAAACTTCTTCCTCCAATTCCCCATTTAGAAATGCACTCTTGACATCCATTTGATAGACTTTGAAATTGGCATTAGCTGCATAGGCTAGAAAGATTCTGATGGCTTCAAGTCTGGCAACTGGAGCAAATGTTTCATCAAAATCTATTCCCTCTTGTTGAGAATAGCCTTTAGCAACCAATCTGCCTTTATTCCTTATGACAATGCCATTTTCATCCATCTTGTTTCTGAATACCCATTTTGTGTCAATAGAACTCTTGTTCTTTGGCTTGGGTACCAGCTTCCATACTTTGTTCCTCTCAAATTGGTTTAGCTCCTCTTGCATTGCTAAAATCCAATCTGGATCCAATAGAGCTTCTTCCACTCGCTTAGGTTCCTCCTGTGATAGAAAGCTACTATACAGACATTCATCTTGAGTAGCCCTTCTAGTTTGTACTTTTGATGTAGCATCACCAATGATCAGTTCAAAAGGGTGATTCTTGGTCCATTTCCTTTGAGGTGGTAGATTAGCCCTAGATGAGGTTGCCTCAGTATTGTCATGATGTGAGATAGAATGTTGATTTGTTGAAACTCCCCCTGAGTTGCTGATTCTTTGAAAGGAATTGGGAGCTCTATGAACTGATGAAGTGAATTGATTATCCGTTGACAGACTGTGATCAACGGATGCTTCATTATGAACTTCAACAGATGATGCACTTTGTCTTTCAACGGATGCTGCATTGCTTCTTTCAACGGAAGCTGAATTATGACTTTCAACGGATGCAGCATTCTGTGCATTATCTAAAGGCAGATTCTGAATTCTTCTTGAGATGCCTTCTTTATCATTCTCATCTTCACTATCATCACAGTATATCTCAATGTTGTCAAATTTGAGTCCTTCATGATGTCCCTCATCTGTTAGTCCATCAATCTTTTTATCATCAAACACAACATGTACAGATTCCATGACAATGTTGGTTCTTAGATTGTAGACCCTATATGATTTTCCAGCAGAATAACCAACAAATATTCCTTCATCAGCCTTTGCATCAAACTTCCCTTTGTGATCAGATTGATTCCTTAAGATGTAGCATTTGCAACCAAAGACATGTAGAAAGTTTAAAGTTGGTTTTCTTCTCTTGAATAATTGATAGGGAGTCATGCATTTTGCCTGATTGATTAGAGAAATATTCTGAGTGTAACATGCACAGTTAACAGCCTCAGCCCAAAAATAAGTTGGGAGTTTTGACTCTTCAAGTATTGTCCTTGCAGCTTCAATTAGTGATCTGTTCTTCCTTTCCACCACACCATTTTGTTGTGGAGTTCTTGGAGCTGAGAACTCATGCATGATCCCACTTTCTTCACAGAACAACTTCATGGTTGAATTATTGAACTCAGTTCCATTGTCACTCCTAATATTCCTTACTTTGAAATCAGGATGATTGTTGACTTGCTTGATATGATTGATGATGATTTCACTAGCTTCATCCTTTGATCCAAGAAAATAAACCCATGAAAACTTTGAGAAATCATCTACAATCACTAGGCAGTATCTTTTCCTTGAAATTGACAATACATTTACTGGTCCAAAAAGATCCATGTGTAGAAGTTGTAGTGGTTCATCAATTGCAGATTCAAGCTTCTTACTGAATGATACTTTCTTTTGCTTTCCTTTCTGACAAGCATCACACAGTCCATCCCTTGTGAATTCCACTAGAGGCATTCCTCTAACTAAGTCCTTTTTGACTAGATCATTCATTGTCTTGAAATTTAAATGGGACAGCTTCTTGTGCCATAGCCAACTTTCAACTGGACTTGCTTTGTTGAGAAGACAAGTAATGGATTCTGCATCTGTAGAGTTGAAATCAGCTAAGTACACATTCCCTTTTCTAACTCCAGTTAGAACCACTTTATTGTCCTTTTTACTTGTGATAATACAGGCTTCAGAATTGAAGGAAACAGTATTCCCTCTGTCACATAGTTGACTGATGCTCAATAAATTGTGTTTGAGACCATCAACCAATGCAACTTCATCAACGATGACATTTTCTTTTGAAATTAAGCCATATCCCATAGTGAATCCTTTGCTGTCATCTCCAAAGGTTATGCTAGGGCCAACTCTCTCCTTAAACTCTGTGAGCAGGGTGAAATCTCCTGTCATGTGTCTTGAACAACCACTGTCCAAGTACCATAGATTCCTTCTTTGTCCCTGCACACAACAAAATCAATCAAGTTGATTTTGGTACCCAAGTTTCCTTGGGTCCAGCCTTGTTAGTCTTTTTCCTAGACTTCATTCCTCCTGCATCTTTTGACTTAGGTAACTTTTGGTCAACCTTGGTCTCAGATGTGGTTGGTTGAAGTGTAGGGTTAGTCACAGAATCATTTAACACATTTGATTGAATTTGATAAGGCATAGGTTGTGCAAACATGTTATTCCACATAGGCATATTGTATGGCATTTGAGGCATACTAAATGCAGTAAAATAAGGATTGTTAATATATGGCATGTTTGCAAAATGTGTATGGGGATTCTGGTGAGACATAACAGGCATAGCATGCAGAGGTGACATAGACATGTTAGGCATGGAGGGCTTTGAAGGCATGGGAGCATTTTTAACAGATTTGCAATTATCAGATAGGTGATTAACACTTTTACAATGCACACAGCTTTTTCTAGGAGCATACCTATCAGGTGTGTAATTGTTATGTTTATTAATCCCTACCTTCCCATTTCTTTTAGATTTTCTTTTAGTTTCCTTCTTATTCTGAACCAACTTAAGCCTATCTTTTAGCTGATCTAAAGTCATGTGTCCTATATTCACCTTACTGACATCTCTAGATGTGCTAGCTCCTTCTTTGACAAAGTTCTTGAGAGTTGAATCATTTTTTTTATTGAGATTTTTATTTTTAAAAGAACTTGCCTGTTTTAATTGATGAGCCTTCAACGGATGCTCCTTTTCTTACTTCAACGGATAACTTTCATCATCCGTTGATTCCACATCCGTTGACAATCCATCAATTAATTCTAACTCCTTTTTGTTTTTCTTCCAGGCATCCTCACAGAATGATTCAATTCCCTGAACCTTTGCAATCTGAACACTAACATCCCTAGATTTTTTCCAGGCCTTGATTACCTCTTGCTCACTTTCTAACTGTGTAGAAAGAATTTCTACTTTCTTAACAGCTTCTGCTAGTTCACTCTCAACAGTCAAGCATTTAAGTTTTATCTTTTCAAGCTCAATTACCTGATCCTCTAACACAGCATTCCTATCACTTAAAAACACATTATTCTCCTTGATCCTAGTGTTTTCTTTTGCTAGTGATTTAAGGGAAACACGCAAATGATATAATTCATTGGTCATATCATTTATGGCTTCATTGCATTCATGTTTAGAAAACTGAGAGAGATCAGTAGTAATTACCTGGTTGCTTGATGAACTAGTTTCATTTTTATCAGAATTAGCCATCAGGGCTAGGTTGACATATTCCACATCATCATCTTCATTTACCCCATCTGCTGCCCAATCATCTTGAGTGAGAAAAGCTCTTTCTTTTTGTTTGAGTAAATCAAAATACTTCTTTTTGTAATCAACTTGCTCAAATTTCTTTTTCTCAGAATTTGGCTTCCTACACTCACTTGCAAAGTGTCCACTAATGCCACAGTTGTAACATTTGAACTTTGATTTGTCCACCATGTTTTTGTTTGACTTAGTGAACTTTGTGTTTTTCCTGAACTTCATTTTTGCAAACCTCCTGGACAGAAAGGCCAAATGTTCTTCAATATCATCAGATTCATCCTGACTGGAATTGTCTTCATCCTCAGCAACTTGCTCTTTACCCTTGCTTGATTATGATTTGCTTGTGCCAATTTTGAGACTTGACATTGTTTTCTCCTCATTCCTGGCTTCCATCTTCTCACTGTCAGCTAAAAGAGCAACTATTCCTCCTTTTCTCTTTCCCTTTTCCAACAGCTCATCCTGCTCCATTTCAAGTTCATAAGTCTTCAGAATTCCATATAATCTTTCAAGTGTGAAGTTCTTATAATCTTGAGAATTTCTCAAAGAGACAGTCATGGGCTTCCATTCCTTTGGCAGAGACCTAAGAAATTTTAAGTTCGAATCCTTGACTTGGTACACTCTACCATACAGCTTCAATCCATTCAACATTTTCTGAAACCTGTTAAAGGTATCATTTAATGATTCACCTTCTTCAAAGTGAAAATATTCATATTGTTGAATAAGAAGCTGCATCTTGTTCTCTCTGACCTGCTCAGTACCTTCACAGATGATTTGTACAGTATCCCAAACTTCCTTTGCAGTTTGGCTATTGGCTATTGATGACATTGTCAAACATATCTTGATCTAAGCCATTAAACAAGATGTTCATGGCTCTCTTATCCTTGCGGATTTCTTCCATGTCTTCAATAGTCCATTCTGCTTTTGGCTTGGGAATGGACTGTCCAACAGCAACTGTTGCAGTAGCAGCTGTGGCTACTTTGTGAGGGATGTGAGGACCATTTTCAATACAGTTGATGTAGCTTTCATCTTGAGAAAGAAGATGTAAATGCATCTTCACTTTCCAGTGATGATAATTATCTTTTTCCAGGACTGGGATCTTTACACCAATATCCTTCCTACTCATGATGGTAGCAGGAGGATTCTTCTGTGCACTCATGATGTTAGCAGAATAGATCTTTAAACTCTTTGTATTTTAAGAGCTTGCTCTGATACCAATTGTTATTCCCAGTGGACTAACAATGAGATTTACAAAAGGGGGGTTGAATGTAAATCTCAAAACTTTTTCAAGTTTTGAGCAGTTTCTAAGGCTAAGTGTTTGAGTGATCAAATGTGTGTGAATTGCTTGAAGCTGATGCAGACAGATATATATTCAAACACAAATGTAATGAGTACAAAGAACTTAAAAACTTTTCTGGTGGATTTGTTGTTCCACCAGAGATGTGTTATTTCAGAAAATCTGTGATTCAAAGAATTAAATCACAGCTGCTTCCTAGTACAAACTAGATGATTTTCTGTTTTGATATTTCTAAACAGCTCAGGAAAATTCATATCTAATTACTAGCTGCTACTTGGTTTATATATCACCAAGTTTACAAGTGAAGACAAACTGTAAAATACAATTGAAAAGATTCTTCACATGTTTCTTCTTCATTTCTCTATCCAATGCAATCTAGGATAATCTGTAAATCTTTGAATACTTCCTTGTTTGCATCAGAATGGAAATGCTGCATTTTCTTGATTCCTCCTAGAGGCTTCCACATTCTAGTATGTCTCTGTCAACCCATGTGCCTCTGTCAGCTTGTGAATTGTCACTATCAACTGCTAATGAACTAAGCATCCGTTGAAGCTTTCATCCGTTGATGCCTTATCCGTTGAGGCTTTATCCGTTGAAGCTTTATCCGTTGATGCATTATCAGTTGAAGTCTTTATCCGTTGAAGCACTTATCCGTTGATGGATATTATCCGTTGAAGCATTAGAGACATCCGTTGAAGCTTTGTTTCTTATCCGTTGAAGGTCTTCAATATCCGTTGACACTTCTTCACTTATACAAAATTACAAGGCATGAAATATTTACAATTAGCCCTCCTATTTGTACATCCATTAGTAGTCAACATGACTGATTATTTCCTAACAACATCTAAGAATTACAGCTTGAAACCAGAGAGTGAAATGTGCTACAATACTAAACTTATTGCTAAGTACCGCTACTCCTTCAACGGATAGCCAAGATGGTCTTATCCGTTGAGGCTACAAACACTAGATTTCTACTTAAGTGTTTTGCTTAACTTATCATCAAACTAATACACATATTCCTAACATTAGCATAAATAGTCAATGTAGAGAAGATCAAAAGAGATCCAGTAGAAATTAAAGTTACTATGAATAAAAAGAGACCAGAAACACCAAAAAAAGTAAGAAATTTTACCATGGGCCGGTTACTATTGGAAATTTGTGCAAGATTTCTCGAAAATTGTAATATCTTGAACGAAGCTAACCAGGAAAAGCAAGAAGTTTGTGAAATGGAAAAGGGTGAAAGGAAAGTTTTGCGGAGTTAAATGAAAGAATGGTTTCAACACCTGTTTTATCAATTTAAAAATATCAAGGAGGTTTGGTAGTTTATAGTGATGCTTCTCATTAGGGAATAGGATGTGTGTTGATGCAGCACAATAGAGTTATTGTATATGCATCCAGACAACTGAAACCTTATGAGCAGAAGTATCCTACCTATAATTTGGGATTAACAGTAATAATATTTGTTTTGAAAGATTTGGGAAACATGATATGTATGGAGAAAGGTGTAAGATCTATACGGGCCATAAGAGATTGAAGTATGTACTCACGAGGAAAAGCAAAGATAGAGGAAAGCAATAACGGACATAGAAACTATACCGGAAAAATTTTCTATGGAATTTTTGAAGTTGGAATTGGAAGCTAAAATTTATAATCCAAAAGGAAGAAAGATGGATAGTGTAACCTTTCAATTGAAGTTGTGACGGGAAAGATAAGATGTCAAGAGAAAATAGTGGATCACAATGTTAGCAGTCGTGAGAGGAAATTTATGCGCCCAGGAGAACGATCACGATATCCCTAGGTTCTCTTCTGGCACTTGAAAGTTACAAGTAAAAGAATTAAGAAATGAGATGCCACAGGGAATTCATAGTATAAAGTATATACTCTACTGAAGAAATGCCAAAATATATGGAAATAAAAGAAAAACAGCGATAACCAGGTATAAGAAGGATATTTCAAAATGGACTAGAAAGTATTGGACACATCAAAGAATTAAGGTGAACTATTGGAGGCCTAATGGATAAGGCAGACCCAGGGAATGGTTTTACAAGAAGTGAATCGTGAAAGGTACCTATGATGTTCATGGAGAAAAGGAATGAAATTATAAGAGTATGTACTGATTATCGGGAGTTTAACAAAACAACGAATATGAAGAAGTGAGACTGTATAAAGAATTGATTACCTATAAAACCTAATCCAAGAAGTGTGTTATATCTCGGGGATTAACTTAAGATCCGACCTGAGAACATATCCGAGATTACGATTGAAGTGAGTTAAAAACATAGCAAGTTTTGGTGATATTATGTGAAATAACAAGTGTATCAGGTGACTATAAGGAATTAAGGATCATGGTGTATAAGGAGTACTTAGATAAGCAAACTGTATTTATTGATAACATTTTCAGCTACTCAAAGAATAAGAAGGTCTATGTGGAGTGCCCAGGAATTTTTCTCCAAGGATCAGAAGGAAAGCAACTATGCGTTAAGTTTTCAAGAATGAAATTTTAACTAAGTTAACAAAAGGATTCTGAATTAATCCATTAACAACTACCTAGGCAAAGCTGTATGGTAACAGATGCATTATGCCGACAGAGAAGAT
Source organism: Apium graveolens (assembly GCF_009905375.1). Classification (NCBI taxonomy): domain Eukaryota; kingdom Viridiplantae; phylum Streptophyta; class Magnoliopsida; order Apiales; family Apiaceae; genus Apium; species Apium graveolens. The sequence goes on from NC_133651.1 coordinate 55,063,914, forward strand.
TGGATGTAATTAAGACCACCGAGGAATTAATAGACAAATGGGAAAGAGTGGAATCTGGAGTTTAAATACTTAAAGGTGATAATACGTGAATATATAAAACTACTTTTCAGCCTTAACTGATGAAAAAGGATAAGAGATGTTTAAACGTTTAGAAACCAAATAGAAAACAAGCACCGTCTAACATCCTTATGCGGAGAGTCAAAGTACGGAAATGATTTAGGAAATGTAAGACATGTTGAGAGGTGAAGTTTTAAGGAAACACTGGAATGATCATTTATCAGCGATGTCAGCTTTGGAATGCCACTTTACCAAGCTTTATGTGAATGCAAGTGTAGGTCCCCATTTCTATTGAAATAAAGTGGGAGAAAGAAAGTTGTCAAATTCTAAGTTAGAACAGCACACCAAGAGCGTAATGATATTGATTGAAGCAGCTCGGAGTAGATAAAGAAAGAAGGCGAAATGATATTGAGAGAGAATATGAATATAGAAATAGGACCAGTAGTGTAGTAAAAATGTCATCTTGGAAGGAACTAGATAAATCTGAGTGGAAAGGACAGGTTATGTCCTAAAATTTGTGAACCATTCAAGGTACTGATAAATATAGATAAAGTTATTCATGAGTGATATGACCGTCACATCAGTGTGTACACCTAATATATTTTACTTGTCAATGTTAAAGCGATAAGTATTGGGTTTGAATTAAGTGATTAATCAGGAGCCAATGGGGCTCTTGTCTAAGTTGTTCTGCATATAGTGAACGATCTAAATTCTTGATCGTTAAAGGCAAATCATTGGAAATGAGGGTATATCTATAGTAAGTACGTTTGAAATCCTCGAGTACAAGAATCTACCTAAAAAATAAAGTCAGATATGCTTGACAAATATCCTCACTTATATAATTAGACCAGATTCTGAGGACAGAATCTCTTTAAGGGGGGAAGGATATAACGACTCGTGTATTTTTGAATTATTTAAGTATGTGATTATTATGGAAATTATTAAATAAAATATGTGTGTTGGTTTTGACCACTATGTGTTGTTTGATTATTATCCATATGTGATTTATAGTGTACCGGGTTGTCCGCACGATTAATTATGGGATCGTATTGAATTGTTTTCACTTTCAAAAGTGGGTTATTGCAAATTTATTTGCATAAATACTGGAACTATCTTTAAAAATTGTTTTTATACTTTTATAATGACAATATTTATTTTTGGGATTTTATAAAATTGAAAAATCAATATTCCATCAATTATTTAACCCCGTATGATATTCTGATTGTATTTATTTATAAAATCTATATTTAATTCAGAAAATATTTAAAAATTATGAAACTTATATTTATTTAATTTTGGAATATTTTGGGAATTTTAAAATTATTTTGGAAATTTTCGGGATTAATTTTACCCGCGCGTTGTTTCGTTTATTTGTTAAAAGCGGGTATAAACTGCCTTTTAAAAATTATTTTAAACTTTGGGATAATTACAACATTTTAAGATTATTTTCATAATTTTCAAAAATTGTTTTGCGTACACCATTGTCCGTTAGTTTTGAATTACGGGACTAACCGGGTCTCGGAATCTTCAAAATACGCCTTTGAATTACAGGAGTTGTACTATCAGTTGTACTACTAGGTGTACTGCTGTTATGGATAAAATACCAAGGTTATTACTTGCTGTATTTAATACTAAGATTCGGGAGCTCAAGGCCTTTAATGGCTGCTCTCGTGTATCGTAGCTTAATTCTGCCTTACGAGATGCCTACGTATCTCTGTGAATTAGAGAATCAAGCCAAAAAACGTAGTTCTGATTTGTGGGGTGAGGCCCCTTATATAGATGTGGGAGTCCTTGAATTGGACTTGGTATAGGAGACTTGGTGGACAAGCCTCTGAATTAGGATAGACTTAGGAGTCCTAGGAAGTAGGAAGCTGATTCCTTATCCTTTTAGGTCCCCTTGAGGCTAATCTATAAGGATTTATATCCTTATCGGGACTCTTCTCAATAGCTGATTTTTCCCTTATTAATTAATTACGAAATTAATTAATAATTAGGGCTTTTGGGCCTTTTTTATTCCATCAGGCCTGATCTGGTCCATCAGGCTTAACCTTTCTGGTCTGAGTTTCATATATCTTTTTATTGGGCCTAGCAGCCCACAGCTTGTACAATTAATGCAGTATTTAATTATACAATCATAATTTATTTATCCCTATCATTTGCCCCCTAACTTTTGGGAAACATTGATTAGGTTTCGCAGAAGTTAAGTCTATTTGTTCCCTTACAGGGTTTCGTTTTTCCGTAAAGTGTGGAGCGACCTACACATTTACAATGAATTTTTCCTTTTATTCAGGAATTATCTTAATTTCCAGGAATTTTTCCCTTATTTCCGGGATTTTTTCCTTATTTTCTGGATTTTTCCCTAATTTTCTGGGATTTTTCCCTTATTTTCTGGGATTTTTCCCTAATTTTCCGGGTCTTATCCTTAATTTTCTGGATTTTTCCCTAATTTCCCGGGACTTATCCTTAATTTTTTGAATTTTCCCTAATTTCCCGGGACTTATCCTTAATTTTCTGGATTTTTCCCTAATTTCCCGGGACTTATCCTTAATTTTCTGGATTTTTCCCTAATTTCCCGGGACTTATCCTTAATTTTCTGGATTTTTCCCTAATTTCCCGGGACTTATCCTTAATTTTCTGGATTTTTCCCTAATTTCCCGGGACTTATCCTTAATTTTCTGGCTTAAAATCGATCAGAATGCATTCGAAATTGATCAGGATGCAGACAAAATCGATCAGGATCCTGATCGAATTAGCTCAGGATCTTACACTCTGGTCGACAGGATTCCTGATCGATTTCGATCAGGATTCTGACCGAATTGGCCTTCAAGGTGACACCCTAGTCGATTGCTACACGGGCTTAATCGACCAGGATTTCTGATCGATTTCGATCAGGACTCTGAACGAATTAAATGGCTCTCGACCATTCTGATCGAATGGAATATCGATCAGGACTCTGTTCTCCGTCGATCAGGACTCTGATCGATCTTAGGGGATTTCTTCCCTCCTGTTCGAATAAGATATCGATCGAGACTCTCTTCTGTGTCGATCAGGACTCTGATCGATCTTAGGGGATTTCTTCCCTCCTTTTCGAATAAGATATCGATCAGGACTCTCTTCTCTGTCGATCAGGACTCTGATCGATCTTAGGGGATTTCTTCCCTCCTGTTCGAATAAGATATCGATCAGGACTCTCTTCTCTGTCGATCAGGACTCTGATCGATCTTAGGGGATTTCTTCCCTCCTGTTCGAATAAGATATCGATCAGGATCCTCTTTTGCATCGATCAGGACTCTGATCGAACCATATTAAGGTTCTGGTCGATTTTTGACTTTTTAAATTCCACAGGAGCTTCTAGATTGTTCCTGATACTTCTTGTAGATGGGCCTTTAGGTTGGGCCTGGCTAAATGGGCCTAAAAACGCCTCGTATTCCGAGCTTTTCGCCTATATAAGTGTAGTGTGGAGTGAGAATCCTCACTTCACTTCCCACTTCTCATTTTATCTCACATTTTTCTCTAAAGTTCTCCCTTTTGAAGGCGATTTCCGGCGACCAAAGCCACCGCAGCTCCTCCATTCTTAAGTATTTCTGGGTTTCAAGCCTTCAACCGAAGCATATTAATGGCGGACTGTGACCTAGCTCGTTTGCAGAAGATGAATGTCTCTAAGAGAGGTACAAACATCCAAATTCAATCTCCATATACTTCCCTCATTGATATGATTAACTCGAGAGGTGATGAATATCCTTCTTTGTCTGAGTTAGATTCGTATAATCATGGTAACACTTTTCATGAGTTAGATGGTAGGATAGAGTCTATGAACACCCTGTACAGACTTCCACCCCACCTTAGGATCACTCCAGCCGCTCCTGGGGATAGGACTTGTAATTGGGAGGGGGATACCCTGTTCATTTATCGAGGAGCCCTGACCGCAGGTCTTAGGTTCCCATTTCACGAATTTATTCCTCGTTTACTAGCCGACGTACGAATCAACCCTTGTCAACTCCCTCCTAACGCCTGGAGGAACATTATCTGTTTTATGGTCCTTTGTCTCAAGAATAGCTTCCCTCTTTCCGTAGCAGTCTTTAGGAAAGTTTTCCAATTCTATAATAGTTCCATGAGTCAGCCGGGCTGGGTTTTAATTCGCCAACGGCCCAAAATTCCCCATATCTTTGATAGTAACTCTATAGTCGAGAACAACCCTAAATGGAGGGATGAGTTTGTTAGGCTGACCTGGGCTGGGGGTGATTGGGCCACACTCTTCCGTAGGCCATTTTGCAAAGTATCAGATGGTAGTCCTGGTAGCATCAGATTAACTGAGGAGGAGGAGGTGGCCTACCAAGCCTTAATTTCAGACGATGGGAAAACAGACACCTGGACCCTTTTAGAGGAGTTTTCCTTGAAGAAAGTTGGTCTCTCCCAGGCCAGTGATAAGGGTAAATTTATACCTGCGAAATTATTTTTCCTTCTCTTTAACCGTACTTTTTCTTTTTTCTGGATTTTAATATTCCTTCTGCTTTTCCTTTCAGCTTGTGAGGCTATTAATAATGTCAATAGGCCCAAGGAGGGGGAATCTGGCCGCCAGAAGAGGGCCAAGTTAAACAGGGATCCCAGGAGCAAACCTGACGGTCCTACTTTCCTTAAGCCCCACGTCCCGGTGGTCGAGCTGGGGGACGATGTGGATCCTCCACTTAAGGCACATTCCTTCAGGCCTAATTGGGGCTTCAAGAGGAGCGATACGGTGGTTGGATCCACCAAACATGCCAAGGATTGGTCGTACCATTCCATCACTCCCCACGATTTCACTGACATTGTTACGGGGAGTGATGTCGAGACTATTGAGCTTCTGGGTTCTCAAGCCCAAGCTGCGGTAATTTTCTTTTTTCTTCTCTTCCTTTTGTGAATTTCAACTTTTCTTGTATCCCAATGAATTTGCGCCAACTCATACATATTTCTTTGCAGAGTAATACCTATTTCCAGGCGGCCCTACATCAGGCTAGATCTTGGAAGGGTAACTCTGATGTTTTTGAAAAGGAGATGAAGAAGTGGGAGGAGAGAGCCAAGGTCCTAGAGAAGAAGCTGGACACGAAGAAAGAGGAGCTGGCTAAGGCTCATTCCGAGCTGGTGAAACTTAGGAGCGATAAGGATAAGCTCATTGATGACTACATGGATTCTGACAAGTTTAAGAATCTCATGGAGATTCATGATGAGGGTCTTTATTCCCTACAGTTCACTCAGGGATGGGATGCGGCCGTGAAGGCTGTTTCTGAGAAGTACCCGGGCTTAGTCGACCCTAAGGACTTTATAAGTCCTGAGCAGGCTGAGTCAGAGGACAGCATAGACGCCCTCTTCGACTCTCCTCAGCCAGATGATCGCATCTTGGATCCTAACACTGCTTCTCCTCCCGCTTCTCCTGCGAAGGACGCTGAAGGCGCTGATAAGGAGAAAGAGAATGAAGGCTCCCGCATGGAGGAGTAGTTTTTCTATTCTGTAATTTTATCCTTAATTTATGTCTGGACTTTTGTTTGTATTAAAACTTATTACCCTTCGGGGCTATGCTACTTTCCTTATTTGCATTTTCTCCTTCTTGTTTCCGATACTTTAATATTCAAACTCGGCTTAATGGGCCACACAAGTATTATCACAAGTCAAACTTCCATGGGTTGAAATAATTTCAAACTCTTCCATTTCAAGTCTGGTTTTCCTAAACCTTACATAATATGGGATCGACCCTGATCTATAATAGCTAAAAAATAAAAATCCTATGCAAACAAAGCTTCGAGGTGCTTTTAAACCTACTTGTCATAATGACCAGTGAGAATCGTACTTCGACCATCTCACACGTAGTAAACCTTCAGGTTTTGTGCGTGCCAGGTTCTCGGGACTTCAAAACCATCCATAGTCTCCAGCTTGTAGGTTCCTCTACCCTGAACGCTCTTGACTCTATACGGCCCTTCCCAATTTGGGGCAAGCTTTCCTTTCTGTCCGACACCAGAAACCTCTATTTTTCTCAAGACTAGGTCACCTTATTTGAAAAACCTCTCTTTAACCCTTAGGTTGCAGTAGAATGAAGCCTTTTTCTGATATTCTACTATCTTTGCGTGTGCTTTATCTCGCACTTCATCGATTAAATCCAGGGCTAACTTCTGCCCTTCCTCATTTTCTTTTTCATCAAAAGCCTGAATCCTTGGAGAGGAATGTGATATCTCCACGGGAACTACTGCTTCTGCCCCATATGCCAACATGAAAGGAGTTGCATTTGTCGTGACTCTACAGGTAGTCCTATAGGCCCATAATATGGGAAGTATCTCATCCACCCAATTATTTCTTGACTTTTCGATCCTCTTCTTTAGTCCATCCAGGATTATCCGATTTGCTACCTCCGCTTGCCCATTGGCTTGCAGGTGAGCCACAGAGGTGAACCGTAACTTAATTTCATTTTCTTCGCAATACTTCTTGAATTCCTCGTTGTTGAATTGTGTTCCATTGTCAGTGACGAGGATACGGGGAATTCCATATCGGCACATAATGTTTTCCCACAGGAATTGTGCAACCTGCTTAGTTGTGATTTTGGCCAAAGGTTTGGCTTCGATCCACTTGGTGAAATAATCAATGGCTACAATCAGAAACTTCCTTTGTGCTGTGGCCATAGGAAAAGGTCCTAGAATATCCATCCCCCACATAGCAAAGGGAATAGGTGAGTTGATAGAGGTCAGCATCTCGGGGGGTTGTCTGGCGACTGGTGCATGCTTCTGACAACGATCACACTTCTTTACATATTCTTTGGCATCAGCCATCATTTCTGGCCAATAGAAGCCTAAACGAGTTATCTTATGAGCCAAGGCCCTGCCCCCCAAGTGTTGCCCACAAATACCTCCATGCACTTCCTCAAGAGCTAAGCGTGCCTCATCGGGCCTGAGACACCTCAAGTAAGGAACCACGAAAGATCTTTTATATAGAATCCCATCTATCAAAGAGTACCTTAGTGCTCGAACAGTTAACTTCCGTGCCTCAATTGCATCGCTTGGCAACCAACCGGTCTGAATGTGAGCCTTGATGGGATCAATCCATGACGTCCCCAAGCCTACGGGAGCCACAAGCTTAACATCTATGCTTCATGTCTTCAAAACACGGAAGTACACACTTCCTGAACTTTCTTCAATCTCAGATGAAGCAAACTTTGATAGCGCATCTGCTTTAGCATTTTCTTCCCTTGGAATGTGTTCAACATGGCATTCATTAAATTGGGTCATCACAGCCCTTACTAGGCGAACATACTTAGCCATCGTATCATCCCTTGCTTCAAATTCTCCCTTTACCTGGGATATGATCAACTTCGAGTCTCCACGGACCTTTAAGTTTTTGACTCTAAGTGTCCCAGCTAGACCAAGGCCAGCAATCAGGGCTTCATACTCTGCCTCATTGTTTGTGGTTGGGAAGTCTAGCTTCATGGCATACTCAATTAAGAATCCATCAGGGCTTTGCAAAACCAACCCTGCTCCACTGGAATTTGTTTTTGATGCTCCATCAAAATAGAGAACCCAATATTCTTTCTCCTTGTCCCCATTGTCGACTCCCTTGTCTTGAGGTATGGTATCTTCCTGCCCCCCGACTTCTTGGTTGGGTATGGTACATTCCACCACGAAGTCAGCTAGTGCCTGGGCTTTTATGGCCGTACGTGGCTTATACTTGAGATCGAACTCTCCCAACTCTATTGCCCACTTAATCAGTCTCCCACTTGCCTTGGGACTGTGAATGATATTTCTCAGTGGCTAATTTGTTAGCACTTCAATTTGGTGAGCTTGAAAATAAGGACGCAGCTTTCTTGAAGCCATTACCAAGGCTAAAGCGAATTTCTCAATGGCTGAATAATTCAACTCAGCACCATGCAAAATTTTGCTGACATAGTATACGGGTTTCTGGACTTTCAGTTCCTCCTTAACCAACACCGCGCTCAAGGCGCTCTCTGAAACAGCCAAGTACAAGAATAAAACTTCACTCAGAACTGGCTTGGCCAACAACGGGGCCTGGCCCATATACTTCTTTAACTCTTCAAATGCCTTCTGATTTTCCTCACTCCATACAAAGTCTTTGATGTTCTTTAGTGACTTGAAAAATGACAAGCACTTGTCTCCTGACTTGGAGATGAATCGTCCTAACGCAGCAACTCTTCCTGTGAGCTTCTGAACATCCTTGACAGTTTTGGGGGGTTCCATGTCCAGGATTGCCTTTATTTTATTGGGATTTGCCTCAATTCCCCTTTTCGAGACCATCAATCCCAAGAATTTTCCAGATCCTACTCCGAAAGCACACTTCGTCGGATTCAACATCATCTTGTGGTACCTCAGGACCTCAAAAGCTTCCCTTAAATGGGCTATATGATCAGTCTTTACTAGACTCTTGACTAACATGTCATCAACATAGACTTCCATAGTTTTACCAATAAGATCCTTAAAAATTCTATTCACCAACCTTTGATAGGTGGCTCCTGCATTCTTGAGACCAAACGCCATAACAAGATAACAATAAACACCAAAGTCAGTGATAAATGATACCTTTGGAATGTCATCCTTATGCATTTTGATCTGGTTATATCCGCTAAACCCATCCATGAAACTCAGCATCTCATGTCCAGCGGTGGCATCAATCAAAGTATCAATTCTAGGCAGCGGAAAACAGTCTTTGGGGCATGCATCATTCAGATCGGTGAAGTCTATACACATCCTCCACTTTCCATTAGCCTTCTTCACCATTACAGGGTTTGCTAACCACTCCGGAAATTGAATCTCCTCAATGAAACCAGCCTCTAAGAGCTTTTCCACTTCCTGCTTTATAGCCTCTTGTCTTTCCGGGGCAAAATTTCTTTTCTTTTGTTTCACTGTCTTCCGGTTTGGATCTACATTTAGCTTGTGAGTAATTAACTCCGGGTCTATGCCTGGCATATCAGCTGCTGACCATGCAAACACATCACTATTTTCTTGCAAAAATTTCACTAACTTTCCTCTAAGGGGCTCCTCTAATGTGGCTCCAATGAAAGTCGTCCTCTCAGGATTCTCGGGGTCTAAAAGAACCGAGACCAATTCTTCTGCTGGCCTTCCCCTATTCTCATCATTTTCTCGAACATCCATATCTTCAATAGGAAGAACCTGCCCCCCGACTCCATCTGCCCTCAAAGAGGCCACATAACAGCTTCTAGCCATTTTTTGATCTCCTCTTTCTTCTCCAATCCCGTTTCGGGTGGGAAACTTCATGACTGAATGGTAGGAAGAGGGGACTGCCTTGAAGGCATGTATCCCTGTTCTCCCCATGATAGCATTATAAGTTGAACTAGCCTTTACTACCACGAAATCCAGCATCTGCGTTGCTTGCCTCGGCTCCGTACCTATGGTGGTTGGCAATTTGATTATCCCTTCCACAGGACATTTTACTCCAGTAAATCCATATATCGGCATGTCGGTTGGTGTTAACTGGGAGTCGTTATACCCCATCCTTAGAAAGGTGTCGTGGAGCAAGATATCCACAGAAGCACCATTATCCACAAGGACCCTCTTAACCGGGCTATTTCCTATTATTGGTGTTATGACCAGCGGGTCGTCATGGGGAAACTTCACACCCTCTAGGTCGGAATCATCAAAAGCCAATGTTACTTCTGTCCTGGCCCTCTTCGGGGCTTCTCCAACAATATGCATAACCTCTCTAGTATATGCCTTTCTGGAAATTTTGGACAATCCAGCAGCAGTTGGACCTCCAAAGATCGTGTTTATCACAGGCCCTCGAGGTCTCGGCCCTCCATAAATGGTGTTTATAACTGGTCCTCTAGGCTGGGGGTTTCGCCCCTGATCGTCTTGGTCCCTCCTACGATCTTCAACGTTCTTCCTTCCATTATTATTTCTGTCCCCTCCATCTCCAGTATACTTATTCAATCTTCCTTTTCGAATCAAAAACTCAATTTCATCTTTCAATTGCCTACACTCATCGGTGTCATGGCCAACATCTTTGTGAAACCTGCAATACTTGCCCCTATCTAGCTTGGAGGGATCAGCCTTCAAGGGCTTAGGCCAGCGAATATCTCTGTCTTTCTCAATCTCCATCAAAATCTGACTTCTGGGAGCATTCAGCTTAGCGTATTCAGTGAACTTTTGCCCAGGTCCTCCCTTCTTGGGGGTTGAATCAGGGTTTTGTTCGGTTCTAGGATATTTGTCCTTAGCGATATACTCCAAATCAGTTTTTCGTTTCTTGCCTCCAGTGGGCTCATTACTTACTACGGTCTTCCTCATACTTTCTTCAACCTTGATATACTTCCCTGCCCTCTCTTGGAGCTGCAACATGCTCTCAGGGGGTCGTTTGGCCAAAGACATCTTGAAAAACTCATCCCTAGTTCCTTGTTGCAATGCTATCATGGCTACCTTATCATCAAGATCTGGGACTTTTAAAGCCTCCTTTGTAAAACGATTCAGGTAATCTCTTAAGGATTCCTTAGCTCCCTGCACAAGACTCATAAGAGATGCTGAACTTTTCTCATGGACTCTTCCACTGATGAATTGCTTAATAAAAGCCTGACTTAGTTCTCTGAATGATCCAATAGAATTTGGGGGTAGGCGACTGTACCATCTTTGAGCCATACCCGACAGGGTTTGAGGGAAGGCCCGACATTTTATAGCATCATTCACGGGTTGCAGCAGCAGTGCATTAGAGAATGTCCTAACATGATTAGCGGGGTCTCCCGTGCCATCATAGGCTTTGATAGTGGGCATCTTGAATTTCCTTGAGATATGGGCATTCATTATCTCTTCTGTGAAGGGTGGAGTTGGATCATCAGGATCTCCAAGGGGAAGGAGATTGCTTGGATCAGTTCTTGGGACAGCAGCCCTTCTTCTTACCGGACCATCCAGGTCTATGATAGGAGGAGGATTTCTCCCCCTAGGAGGCATGTGGGGTCTGGTGGCTTGGTGAGCTTCCAAATCACGCCTCAGCCTTTGGATTTCAGCCTCATGAGCCCTGATCTTTTCCTGCACTTCTTGGGGATTCGCCCCTGGGGTGCTTTGGGGGCGTTGCCTTCCATCGGCCATTGGCTCTTTTCCAGGACGCCTCCTTCTCGGGGCCACTTCATCATCCGAAGATTCGGAGTCTCTCTCAGTGTATGGACCAGAAAATTCCCGATCCTCAGGGATAGGATCCAAACCTCGTATATAGGGGGGCGACCGCCCTCGTGCTTCGCTTCGCCCAGCATATCCGCTTCCTCCAACCTCAGGGTGAAGGGGCATCCCATAAGGGGGGTTAGTAGTAACAATAGTTGAATATTCATACCCGACGGGTCGAGAATTTACAGGTATATGTATTTGTTGAACTTGAGGATTCGTACCTTGAATCGGGGGAGTTGTCCCTTGTAGCTGGGGTTGAGTTGCCCCTGTCTGGGCTTCCTCCTGAGTAGATGCATAAGTTGAATGGGGAGGAACCTCCACGGTTGATGAAATCACCTGGGTTGTCCCTGATGGTGTTCCCTCCTCCAGAGTGCTGGTTGTTCTCCGTGTTCTCGCCATGGTTGTTGTTCCGTTGTTCCCACAGACGGCGCCAAATGTTATGGATAAAATACCAAGGTTATTACTTGCTGTATTTAATACTAAGATTCGGGAGCTCAAGGCCTTTAATGGCTGCTCTCGTGTATCATAGCTTAATTATGCCTTTACGAGATGCCTACGTATCTCTGTGAATTAGAGAATCAAGCCAAAAAACGTAGTTCTGATTTGTGGGGTGAGGCCCCTTATATAGATGTGGGAGTCCTTGAATTGGACTTGGTATAGAAGACTTGGTGGACAAGCCTCTGAATTAGGATAGACTTAGGAGTCCTATGAAGTAGGAAGCTGATTCCTTATCCTTTTAGGTCCCCTTGAGGCTAATCTATAAGGATTTATATCCTTATCGGGACTCTTCTCAATAGCTGATTTTTCCCTTATTAATTAATTACGAAATTAATTAATAATTAGGGCTTTTGGGCCTTTTTTATTCCATCAGGCCTGATCTGGTCCATCAGGCTTAACCTTTCTGGTCTGAGTTTCATATATCTTTTTATTGGGCCTAGCAGCCCACAGCTTGTACAATTAATGCAGTATTTAATTATACAATCATAATTTATTTATCCCTATCAACTGCATTGATTGTAGAACATATATAAAAAAAAGAAACAACAAAACACACACACAAGCATCACACGGGTATACACCCCTGTTCGGTTCCCTTATCGCCAAAAACCCCCACCCCCGTATCTGTTTTTCCCGGATTCTGATAAGGCCCCCGTTGCTTTTCCTTTTCCAATTACTGCTCTGTTCCGACAACCTTGGTCCCTTTCTGCGGCCGCCCTGTTGCCGCCGGTTCTCCGGTGAGGTAACGGTGGCGGTGTGCTTGATTGTGTGCTTTTGTAGTGCTTGTGTGTGTGCATTTTCGGGTATGTGTGGGTGATAGCCGATAGGCTGTGCTTTTACTTCCCTGTTTTCGGAGAATTATTTCCTGATTTCCCTGTTCCAGTTGTTGCTAGTAGTTGTGTGCGTAGGTTGTATGTATATCTGTGTGCGCTGCTGTTGGTTCAATTCGGTGCAATTTGATTCCTTTAATTTTTGAGGGTTTCGAATTATTGAGTGTTGTTGTGAAAAATTTGGAATGAAAAACAAAATTCTTGATTATGCGAATTTTTCTTTTTTTTTTGTATTAATTTTTGATTATTTCGAAAATTTTATCGGTGAACTTCGTGTTGGAAACCCGAATTAATCGGGTACCCGTGAGTTTTGCCGCCGTCGGCGATGAGCTTCGGCGAGCCGACGGTGGACCGTGATGATCGTTATCTGAGTCCTAATATTTTAAATAAATAAAATTCGTGCGGTGTTTTATTCTGGATCAAATTAGTACTTAGTAAATATGGAATCATGGTGATTGAGTTGGTTGTAATTATTAAATTATATCGGTAATTGGAATTTGTGAGTTGTGATTGATTGTCGTGTGTTAAATTGGATTGCTGTTATTGAATTGACGTCGATTGATGTTTCGACGGGTAGTCCGATAAACAGAGGAGACGCTGCCCAATTTCCGGGAAAATTTACCTACAACAATACGGGCGCGTATCTAACGATTATCGAGACGTCAAATGGTTATATAAATATATATGTGTTCTATATGAAACTTGGTTGCACGATGTGATAAATAATTTGCTAAAATCCATAACCCCGATTTGTAAAATTACAAGTATACGTATTTTCGGAAAACAAACATCAAACCGATTTCTCGAGAATGTGAACCCTGACTGTTGAGTGTGTTGTTATATTATAATAATCCATATAATTACGAGTCGGGTTTGAATATCGTTGGGTAAGAATTAGTATCGAGGATATGTCAAGCATACCTAAACGTCTAACGTAGGGCATTTCGACCCTGTGGGTTATGGTCGGGAACATGAAAGTGGACGATGGACTAAAGATAACATAGTGGTCAGTCGACGAGCTCAGTAGAGTTTCGGCAGAAAGACCTGAGTGTCAAAGTCGAATCCAATGGGATTTTGTGGTTGGAAGTTAGAGCCTGAATAGCAGAGTCGGCTCAGAGTTGATCAGTAATAATTGTAAAGCCTTGTTAGGCAAGTATTTCTGAACTTTGCTTTAAGATATATATTACCAATGTTTTCGAACTGTTTCATAACATGTCGCTATTATTCAAAATAACTCCTGTTTTATTTTGCAAGTGCTTTAAACTATTAAACCTTGAACCCTGATTTTCTTGATCTTGAGCCGCAAGCCTTATTCTTTGTAAACCATCCTTTGTTGATCCTCAGATATCAAATCACACCAATATGATACTACTCCCCAAAGGTATAATTATCGAACACCAAACACTGAAACAAAAATTGTTTGAAAACACAGAAACTTTTATACTGCAACCATTCTTTAAAACCTCAAGGAACTATACCTTAAAAAACCATTATATATCTAATACCTGATCCTCTTACAGGTTAAAAACCGTTTCTCGTACATACCTTGATATACCCTTATGACACTCATGAAACGCATTACGCTTTTGTACAAATGCTTTATCAATGTGGATTATGATCTTGCTTATTGAATTACATCGTTTATTACACTGAATTGTTTTAGAATTGGATAGTTTTCTTATGTGGACCAGATTCATGGTCAGACCAGATTCGTGGTCGAATTAGGCCAATGAGTGCCTTGGATCCAGTAACTAGAGCAGTGCTGTGTGCTTTGCTCGAGGTTAGTGCGTGACTGATCAGTAGCCTAACCTTGGTTTTAAAACTTGAAATGAATATCCAATTCTAATGATTAGTTAAAAAGAAACTTGATTCCTTTGAATCATCTCATTTGATCATTGTTTAACCTCAGTTATCACTATTATGACTTGCTGAGCTAGTTAGCTCACCTTTGCGATTCTTTTATATATTTTACAGTTGAAAAGAATGTGGATGATAGTGAAGTTTCTCAGTCCAAAGTGCGGGCTAAGGTTCCAGTGAGTTGAATCAAGCTAGCAGACGCTTCATGCAGTATAGAGATAGTCAGATTGCAAGAATGATTATATTATCAATTGTAAGTTAAATTAGTTGGGATTTGGTGTTGGATTTTAATCGCAGCGGGGGCATGGCAAAACACTTTCACACATATAAAATCCAAATAAAAGCATACAGATCATGAATAAAAATTCGAGGGATCGAATCTAACCTTTAAAATAATTCGGAGACAACGATCAGAGATCCTTAGCAATTGCTCCACAAGTGTGAAGCACTCCACCGGTATCCACCAAGAAAACGATGTTAAAGAGGAGGAAGGAGGTGGAGAGAATTGGGTTTTCCAAACTTTTTGGGTTTTGGGGTTAGAATGAAAATAGGGTCTATAATAGTATATTTATAGGCAAAATTTTCAGCTGAAATTTTCCCATAAATATTATTATTATTATCCCATTTATTATTCTCATTAATAATTAAAACACCTTTTAATTATTAATCCTTTTTCTAAACACTTTAGAAAAATATCTTCTCTTGATTTAATTTCCAAAAATTAAATCATTAATTAATAATATTAAGAACTTTTCTTAATTAATTTATAATCAATTAAATCTTATTTAATCAATTATTAAATTTGCCAATTAATTATTTATTTCACAAATAAATAATTATTAGCCATTATTAATTAATTCCTCCACCATTAAATCATTCTCTTTTTATGGTGTGACCCTGTAGGTTCAATATTAAGCCGGTAGTAGAAATAAATAATAATAAAATTATTTATATAAATTCTCTAATTTATTAAATATGATTAATTAATTAATCACATTTATTCTACATCGTGAGGGATACTTCTCAGCATATCGCGACTATCCGGATAATATGAATTCACTGCTTAGAATACCAAGAACCTATTCAGTGAATAGTTACCGTACAATAAACTCCTTCTACCCTACAATGTCCCGATTAAATACAAGGCATGGATCTCGTGTCAAGCCTATCTAATTTAATCACTTGCTTACCATTTACTATGCGTAGTTCTATGCAAATTAGAAACTCCTTTCTAATTTCATTCACTCTGGCCAGAGATTCCTGAACTAGCATAAGTGGATCAGCCTTGAACATTTGCTTCCTTCACTGGAAGGGGTAGATCCTATATTGATCATACACTATCTTCGTGTACAAATTCCTATACCCAGTAGAGCCCTAATAATTATCCCTGGAGACTAAGAACTAAACCAAAGCATAGTTCAGTGTACATAAGATGACTATGATGACCTCAAGTTAAGGATACTTGTACAACTATCACTATGTGAACAACTGCTGACACTTGAGTGAACTCTATCAGTTGTTCAGCTGTGCGAGTCATGTTCAGTGAACTTATTCTATAATAAGCACCTACATACTAGCTATAGTGTCACCACACAAATGTCTATGAGAACAGACATCCTTCATAATGAAGCAAACATAGTATGTACCGATCTTTGCGGATTATTAATTACCAGTTAGTAATCCTACGACCAGGAACTATTTAAGTTTAGAGTTATCATCTTTTAGGTCTCACTATTATGATCTCATCATAATCCATAAAAAGCTTTACTCTAAACTATGGTATATCTTATTTAAACACTTAAATAGATAGAGCCCGTAATAAAAACTAAACAAGTCTTTTATTAATATCAATGAAATCAAAACAGATTACATAAAAAGTTATTCCTAAATCCTAATACATGATTGGACTTAGGATATATTCCTTTCATTTGGTACGTTGTAATAAAAGTTAAGGTTGTGGCTTATTTTCAAACTTCTGACCCGGGTTTGGAGGGCACCACATGGATAGTCCTTTCGCTGTGCCCATCTATTTATGGGTGGTAAGCTGTGCTCATATTCAGTCTAGTTCCTACACACTCTTGGAAGCTTCTCCAAAATTGGGAGTTAAACCTTGGGTCCATGTCCGATACTATGGCAACGGGAACTCCGTGCCTCACTACGATCTATGAATTAATTAATTCACTAACTTGTCTACGGTGTACCTTTCGTTAATTGGAAAGAAGTGCGCGGACTTGGTCAGCCTATCTATGATAACCCATATGGCATCATGATTGGTTTTAGTCCTTGGTAGGCCTGTCACAAAATCCATAGCTATATGCTCCCATTTCCATTCCGGAATTTCCATGGGTCGTAATAGTCCACTCGATTGCTGATATTCAGCCTTCACTCTCTGGTATGCAAAGCATTTACTGACCCACTTCGCTACTTATCTCTTCATGTTAGGCCACCAATAATATTACTTAAGCTCACGATAAATTTTCGTACTTCATGGGCTGATTGAATACCTGAAGTTGCGCCCTTAATGAAGCAGCTCGTCTCTTAGTTCTTGCACATTCAGAACCCAAATCCGGGATGCATACCTCATGATTCCTTTTTCATATTTCTCGCATCTGACTTCTCACCGGTCAATCTTTCTCTTTCTTCATTCATCTTCTTTTCCTGACACACTCGTATTTTTTAGCTAGTTCCGATACTAACCTGATCTCGAATAGTCCTTCTGATCCTTTCCCGATTATCCTCATGTCGATCTCCATTTTCTCAAATTCCTTAACTAACTCCTCGGATGACATTATCATCTTAAGTCTCTCTTTCCTACTGAGGGCGTCAGCCACCATATTGGCTTCAACCTAGTGATACAAGATTTCACAATCATAGTCCTTAATCATCTCTAACCATCTCCTCTGTTTCATGTTTAATTCCTTCTGGGTAAAAATATACTTGAGGCTCTTATGGTTTGTATAAATCTCACAATTTTCCCCGTACAAGTAGTGCCTCCAGATCTTTAGGGCAAAAACTATGGCTGCTAATTCTAGATCGTGGATAGGGTACTTTATCTCATATTCTTTCAACTATCGAGAGGCATATGCAATAACCTTTCCGTGCTGCATAAGCATACATCCTAGCCCCTTGTGTGAGGCATCGCTGTATATCACAAACTCTCCCTTTCCATCGGGAAGAGTGAGCATTAGTTCTGACACTAGTCTCCTTACAGCTCTTGAAAGCTTTCCTCACATTTCTCTATCCAGATAAACTTTTCCGTTTTCCGGGTAAGCCTAGTCAGTGGGCCGGAAAATTTGGCAAAGCCTCGCATGAATCTCCGGTAATATCCTGCTAAGTCCACAAAACTCCTAACCTCAGTTGGGGTAGTCGGTCTTTCCCAATTGGATACCGCCTCTATCTTGGTGGGGTCGACTAAAACTCCTTTGCTACTCACTACATGTCCTAGGAACTGAACTTCCTTTAACCAAAACTCACATTTTGAGAACTTGGCATACAACTTTTCATTCCTCAAGATTTCTAAGACAATCCGCAAATGTTCTGCGTGTTCTTGCTCTGTCTTTGATTAGATTAGAATATCATCTATGAAAACTATCACACATATGTCTGGGTACTTCTTGAACACTCTATTCATCAAATCCATAAAGGTTGCGGGTGCATTGGTTAACCCAAATGACATGACTAAGAATTCATAATGTTCATACCTAGTGCGAAAGGCAATCTTTGGTATATCTTTAGGTTTGATTTTCAACTGATGATATCCCATCCTTAAATCTATTTTGGAAAGTGCACAACACCTTTGAGCTGGTCGAATAGGTCGTCAATCCCAGGGATCGGGTACCTATTATTGACGGTCAGCTTGTTCAACTCTCGGTAGTCTATGCATAATCTTATACTACCATCCTTTTTCTTTACAAACAGTATTGGTGCACCCCATGGTGACACACTGGGTCTTATCATCCCGTTATCTAACAATTCTTGCAGTTGAGAAGCTGGTTCCTTCATCTCAACTAGGGCCAGTCTATAGGGGGCCTTGGATACTGGTGCCAATTCTATAGCGAATTCTATTTCTCTGTCGGGTGGCAATCCTGATAATTCTCTGGGAACACATCCTCAAATTTATTCACTACGGGTATGTCCTGTATGTTGGGGACTTCCTTCTTAGTATCTATCATATAAGACAAGTAGGCCTCGTTACCTTTATTTAACAATCTCTTAGCCTAAATCATGGTCAGAAATTTCTGGGTCTGTCGTTGACCTTTAAACACTATCTATTTTCCATTGTGCACTCTTATCCTTACCTTCTTTCGCTCATAGTCTATCTGCGCTCCATTACTGGATAACCAGTCCATTCCTAGGATCACATCGAATTCTCCTAACACAAATGGGATTAAATCAACCTTAAATACTTTCCCTTCTAGTTTCAACTTACATCTAGGGTGTACTTGATTTACAGGAATGATTTCTCGGATTGCTATTTCCACTTGTAATATCTCACGTAAGGGTACATCGTTAAAATTTAACTTTTTAGAAAAATTTCGAGATATAAAATACATGGTCACTCTGGAATCAAATAAAACATTAGCACGTTCAGAATTTCACAAAAGAATACCTTTCTATCACATCAGTGTTCCGGACAACATCCTGAACGGTCATGTTGAAAGTCTTAGCAGCTGGGGGTCGGTTGGATGCAGCTCTGCTCATCCTTGAGGCTGGGGGCCTTAGTACTGTTGAGTGGAATTTATGACACTTTATTATGCTCTAATAAGCTTTGGATTGATGCATTTGTACTCAAGTTTGTAAGTGTTTTAACGTGTTTTCTAGTATTTTTGCATTTTTGGCATTAATCTGTGAATCAGGTGAATTATCATTATTTTGGTGCTAATATGGTGTCTAGGTGGTGTTGGAATAAAACCTCATTGATGCAGGCTTGAAGCTGCAAGATAAAGAAAAAGAAAAGAAGTTATTTCAGGAAGAAGCCCAGCACGGCCGCGCAAAACAAGCGCGCGACCGCACCGAAGTACAGAAAGCCAGCGCGCCCGCGCTGATCAAGCACGCAGTCACGTCGTATCGGGATAATAAAATCCGGATTCTATTACAATTCTGTTTTCTGGACTCCTGGGTTGATTGGGCTGCTATATATTGATAACTCAAGATTGTTTTTTAATAAGGAGACTTACCAGAGCACGAGGAGAAGATGACAAGAGACCTATAACACAATTCAACAAAGGTGAAGACGATCTAGTTTATTCTTGTGAATCTTTATTTTGAGTTGTAATCTTGGATGCTCGTTTCTTGTTTTGTTGAACCTATACTCTTGTTTGTACTTGGTTTTATTTATTCGTTATAAAGACTACATTTTATATACCATGCTTTCATCGGAACCCATATTGATGATGAGTCCGATTATGGGCTAATCGTTATCGTGGGGTTCTAATGGATT
Organism: Apium graveolens; assembly: GCF_009905375.1. Taxonomy (NCBI): domain Eukaryota; kingdom Viridiplantae; phylum Streptophyta; class Magnoliopsida; order Apiales; family Apiaceae; genus Apium; species Apium graveolens. The sequence goes on from NC_133651.1 coordinate 55,083,731, forward strand.
TATTTATGGATTTCTTTAGTTAAATTGTTTGATGCCTTAGTATGTGGTGATTGTATGATATCCTAGTGTTGGTTGTGCGTATTCGTCTTATGAGCGTCACGAACTTATAAGATAGTGTGTTAATTCTTAATGAAGCGAAATTGAATTTAAGGATTTAGAACTTGCCATGCTAGCATAGGTTCATGTATTTGTTATGCATGATTCGTAGGTAATTTTAACCATCTTACTTGCCCTATGTAATCAAGATAGATAACTTGTGCTTAAACCGTTATGTTGTCAAATTCTATAGACATATTAGGTCTTAATATAATTGGTTTCTATTCAGCTTCCATCTTTTTATGGATGTCTGGTAGTATGATACTCGTGTAACGAAAGTTGGCGTTTATCTGTTTCGTGTTATCTGATTAGTGTCATCACTATTGCATGCTAAGTTTAAGAACAATAAGGCTAGTGAAAGAAGTATTTAATGAAGTTAGAATCCCATGTTTGTCATACTTATTAATTCAATCAATCTTATTCTCGTAGTTATAATTATTAGTTTAATTCTTAGTTATAAACAACCTCACTGCGTTATCGTCTTAGCATTGAATGATAACCATACATTGTTGCTTAAGTGCGTGAATTATTTAGTTAACCAATACAGTCTCTGTGGGAACGAACTGGAAAAGATTATATACTACTTGCGAACTCGTATACTTACGTGTATTATTAGCATGTGTTTAGTGACTAACAAGTTTTTGGCGCTGCTGCTAGGGACTACAGTGTTAATTGATAGTTTATGTGCTTTCCATCGTGATTGTTAAAGTTCATTGACTCAGACATTGTTACTTATCTGTTTCCTTGTCTTATTTCAGGTACTCTAGTGAGGGTGTATGCATACGCGTTCACATACTTGTAAGAGAACACTGGATAAAGCCGAGGAAGAAGTTATGGTAGTTCGTAAGGAAGTTTTTGAGGAAGAAAAGAAGGTAGAAGAAGAGAAAGTCGAAGAACCAGTTGTAGTAGCGATATGAGATCAAGTAAAAAGTCCGAAGGCTTTGATGGATTATTCTTAGCCTAAGATTAATGACATTCAGTCAAGCATCCTCATACCAGCCATCAGGGTTAACACTTTTGAGATCAAGTCAAGCATGATTCAGATGATACAGAACTCAGTTCAGTTTGGGGGTTCTCCTACTGAAGACCCCAACATGCACATCAGGGATTTGATCGAGATCTGCGATAGTTTCAAATTCAATGATGTGACTGAAGATGCTATCAAGCTACGCCTTTTCCCATTTTCTCTGAGGGACAAGGCTAAGTGCTGGTTACACTCTCTACCAGCAGGATCTATGACCACTTGAGAGGAACTCACGCAAAAGTTTCTCAATAAATTCTTCCCCATGGCGAAGACTGCTGCAATCAGGAAAGCTCTTACCCAGTTTGCTCAGCAAACAGGGAAATCTCTGTGTGAAGCTTGGGATCGATATAAGGAAATGCTAAGGAAGTGCCCACACCATGGCATGCCTGATTGGATGATTATTAATTGCTTCTACAATGGATTGGGTGCTAAATCTAGACCCATACTTGATGCAACATCAGGAGGAGCCTTGTGAGCTAAGAGCTACGGTGAAGCTTATGAACTTATTGAACTGATGGCTGCTAATGAGTACCAGAATCCTTCCCAGAGACTGACTCAGGGGGAAAATCGCAGGAATTCTGGAGTTGGATGCAGCTACTGTTATCGCTGCCCAACTTAAGGCTTTGACGATGAAGGTGGACAGTTTGGCTAATTATGGAGTAAATCAAATCGCTAGTGTCAGTGAGCTTTGTGCTGGTGCCCATGAAACTGATCAAGGCGCAATTTCTAGTGAATCAACTCAGTTCGTGAGCAACTTCCAGCGATCGCACCAACCAGTGCCAGCCACCTATCATCCCAACAACCGCAATCATCCTAATTTCAGTTGGAGCAATGCTCAAAATGCGGTTCAACAGCCTTATCAGTAGTACCCAGCTAAACAGTACAACCCCTGGTTTTCAGCAACCAAAATATGCACCTAGACAGCAACTCCAGCTGCAACAAGCCAATGAAAAATCTGAATTAGAGGAGTTGAAGCTTATGTGCAAGAGTCAAGCTGTTTCCATCAAGACCTTGGAAAATAAAATTGGGCAAATTGCCAATGCCTTGCTAAATCGTCAGCCTGGTACACTACCTAGTGACACTGAAGTTTATGGAAAGAGGGAAGCTAAGGAGAAGGTAAAGGCAATCACTTTAAGGTCTGGAAAGGTTGCGAATCCCGAACAAACTCAAGAGTTGACTGAAGAAGTTGGGGCTGAGAAAGAAGTAGTGCATCAGGATGAAGAAGTGGGACCAATAAAGACTACTGTTGAGCACACTCCACCTGAGGGTAATACAGGGGAGAAACAGATCTATCCTCTACCGCCTTTTCCCAAGCGGTTGTAGAAGAAAAAACTGGACAAGCAATTTGAGAAGTTTCTGGAGGTGTTCAAGAAACTTTATATCAACATACCTTTCACCGAGGCTCTCGAGCAGATGCCTAGTTATGCAAAGTTTATGAAAGGTATTCTCTCTCAGAAGGTGAAGCTAGATGATTTAGAGACAGTCGCCCTCACGGAGGAATGCGGTGCTGTGCTGCAACAGAAGTTGCCTCCGAAGCTTAAAGATCGAGGAAGCTTCACTATTGCATGTACTATTGGAAAAGTGTCTTTTGACAGATGCTTATGTGACTTGGGAGCTAGCATCAATCTGATGCCCTTGTCAATCTTCAAGCAGTTAGACTTACCTAATCCCAAACTGAGTTATATGACCTTGTAGTTGGATGACCGTTCTATTACATATCCGCGGGGTATTGTGGAGGATGTCTTGGTCAAGGTTGATAAACTATTTTCCTTTCCGATTTCATCATTCTTGATTTTGAGGAGGATAAGAAGATTCCCATAATCTTGGGGAGACCTTTCTTGGCGACTGGCCAAACCTTGATAGATGTGCAGAAGGGTGAGCTCACAATGCGAGTTCTGGATCAAGATGTTACTTTTAATGTGTTCAATGCTATGAAATTTCCTACTGATAATGAGGAGTGCTTAAAGGTGGAGTTGGTCGATTCGGTGGTTACATCAGAACTTGATCAATTACTAAGGTCCGATGCCTTGGAGTAAGCCTTGTTGGGGAATTCAGATAGTGAAGATGACGAAGGGGAAAAAAATTGCAATATTTGAATGCTTCTCCCTGGAAAAGGAAAATTGATATGCCTTTTGAATCTCTTATAATGGAGGAATTGAACAAAGCTCCTAAACGACTCAAGCCTTCTATTGAGGAAGCTTCCACTCTTGAGCTTAAGCCTTTACCTGAACATTTGAGGTATGCATTTTAGGTGATACATCTACTCTGCCTGTTATTATTACATCTGACCTTTTAGGTAGTGATGAGGAAAAGCTTTTGAGGATTTTGAGAGAGTTCAAGTTGGCAATCGGATGGACTATATCAGATATCAAGGGAATCAGCCCTTCTTACTGTATGCATAAAATTCTGCTAGAGGAAGGTACAAACCTACGGTCGAGCAGCAAAGAAGACTTAATCTTATCATGAAGGAAGTAGTGAAGAAAGAAATTCTTAAGTGGCTAGATGCAGGGATCATCTACCCTATCTCTGACAGTTCATGGGTAAGCCCGGTTCAATATGTGCCAAAAAAGGTAAAATTACTGTGGTAGCAAATAAGAAGAATGGGCTTATTCCTACAAGGACAATCACGGGGTGGAGAGTTTGAATGGACTACAGGAAGCTAAACAAAGCCACCAGGAAGGATCACTTCCCTTTTCCCTTCATTGATCAGATGCTTGACAGGTTGGCCGGTCATGAGTACTATTGTCTTGTGGATGGCTATTCGGGTTATAATCAGATTTGTATCGCTCTAGAAGATCAGAAGAAAACTACCTTCACTTGTCCATTTAATACTTGCGCCTTCAGATGAGTTTCTTTTGGTCTGTGTGGTGCGCCAGCCATATTTTAGAGATGTATGATGGCCATCTTTTCTGACATGATTGGCCAGAATGTGGAGGTGTTCATGGATGACTTCTCAGTCTTTGTCGATTCTTTTGATGAATGCTTGAAAAATCTTGGACATGTTCTCAAGAGGTGTGTTGAGACCAATCTGGTTCTCAATTGGGAAAAATGTCACTTTATGGTGCAACAGGGCATCATTCTTGGGCACAAAGTTTCTAGTAAGGGTCTTGAGGTGGATAAGGCCAAGGTGGGAGTCATTGAGAATCTTCCTCCACCTATTTTTGTTAAGGGAATTCGCAGTTTTCTTGGTCATGTGGGTTTCTAAAAGCGTTTCATCAAAGACTTCTCGAAAATTTCGAAGCCATTGTGTAGTCTGTTAGAGAAAGATGTTCCTTTCAAGTTTGATTATGAGTGCCTTGCAGGTTTTGAGATATTGAAGAAGAGTCTAATCACGACACCGGTCATAACTGCACCTGATTGGAATGAGCCTTTTGAGATGATGTGCGATGCAAGTGACTATGCAGTTGGAGCAGTTCTTGGGCAGAGGAAGAACAACATATTTTATGAGGTCTATTATGCTAGTAAGACCCTAAATGGTTCCCAACTGAATTATACTACTACGGAGAAAGAACTTTTGGCTATTGTCTATGGTTTTGAGAAATTTCGATCCTATCTACTTGGGACTAAGGTGACAGTTTTCACGGATCATGCCGCAATCCGATATCTCATCTCAAAAAAGGACTCGAAGCCTAGATTGATTAGATGGGTTCTTTTGCTCCAAGAATTTGAGCTAGAGATCAAGGACAGAAAAGGAATTGAAAATCAAGTCGCTGATCATCTCTCGCGTTTAGAAAATCCTAATGCTACTTCATTGGATAAGACATTGATAAATGAGTCTTTTCCCGACGAGCAATTGTTTGGATTGCAAGAAGAAGAACCGTGGTTTGAAGACATTGTGAACTACCTTGTGAGTAATATCATGCCTCCCGAATTATCTTATGCTCAAAGGAATAAGTTTCTACATGAGGTGAAGTGGTATATGTGGGATGACCCATTTCTTTTTCGCCAAGGAGCTGGCCAAATCATCAGGAGATGTATTCCTTACAGCAAAACGGGGTGAATCTTGTGAGATTACCACTCAACGGCTTATAGAGGACATTATGGTGAAGAAAAGACAACAGCTCGTGTTCTTCAAGCAGGTTTCTTTTGGCTGACGTTGTTTAAAGATGTTCATCAGTTCGTTTTGAAATGTGATCGATATTAACGTGTGGGTAATATGTCTAAGAGGGATGAGATGCCTCTTAATGTGCTTCTCGAGGTTGAGGTCTTTGATTTTTAAGGAATTGACTTCATGGGGCCATTTGTCTCATCTTGTAACAATCAGTATATCTTGTTGGCGGTTAATTACGTGTCGAAATGGGTTGAAGTTAAGGCGTTGCCAACGAACGATGCAAAAGTGGTGCTTAATTTTCTTCACAAGATGATATTCACAAGGTTTGGAATTCCAAGAGTCATAATCAGTGATGAGGGGTCGCATTTTTGCAATCGCAAGTTCACTGCTATGATGAAAAGGTATAATGTGAATCATCGCATTGCTACGGCTTATCATCCTTAGACGAATGGTCAAGCTGAGGTATCTAACAGAGAGATCAAGCTTATTTTGGAGAAAGTGGTATGTCCATCAAGGAAGGATTGAACTTTGAAGCTTGATGAAGCTGTTTGGGCGTATAGAATAGCATATAAGACTCCATTGGTAATGTCGCCATTTCAGTTGGTTTATGGTAAGGGGTGTCATTTGCCTGTGGAGCTCGAGCATAAGGCATATTGGGCTTTGAAGAAGTTAAATCTGGACTTGGATACGGTTGGAAAGAAGAGGATGCTTCAATTGAATGAACTTGACGAGTTTCGACTTCAAGCTTATGAGAACAACAAAATGTATAAGGAGAAAGTCAAGAGGTGGCACGATAGGGGTCTAGTGCTCAAGTCATTTATTCCTAGGGCAACAAGTTCTTTTATTCAACTCTCATCTCCGTCTTTTTCCTGGAAAGTTAAAGTCAAGATGGTCAGGGTCGTTTATTGTCAAAACTGTGTTTCCACATGGAGTGGTGGAAATTTTTGAGAATGATTCGGGCCAAGCATTCAAGGTAAATGGTCAAAGGTTGAAACATTATTATGGAAACACGGCAAACCGCGATGTGGTTAGTGCCGTTTTATTGTCCATTTGATCACAAGAATCTACGTCGAGCTGGCGACATAAAAGAAGCGCTTCTTGGGAGGAAACCCAAGTATGTTGTAAATTAGTAGGTAGAAGAAGCAAGAAGAAAAGAGAAAAAGACAAAAAAAACTAGAAAAAGGAAAAAATTCAGGGCCAACTACAGAAGCTGGGCGCACTCGCGCTGAACAAGTGCGCGACCACGCCGTTTTTCTAGTAGCCAAGCGCGGCCGCGCTGTTCTAGCGCGCGGCCGCGCCGGTTTTCCAGAAAGTGAGCGCGCCCGGGCTGTCTCAGCGCGCGGCCGTGCCGGGTCCCTTCTCGAAAAATAAAATAAAAACGGCAGTTTTAAGAGAAAATCAGGATTTTTAACTAAAAATCAATTCCAACCTGATTTTTACTCTTCCACATCCCATAATTCCCTCTCCTAATCAATTCCCTTATTCCCACGATTCCCATAATCAATTCCCACTTCTTTTCCTTATAGAATTCATACCTCTCCACCTATAAATACATACACTTACACACAACTTTTCCACCAATTCATAACCTCTCAACACAACTTCTCTCTAAACACCTAAGCTTTTATTCTTTCTTTTTCAATCCCGATGGCAACCAAGAGACAAAGAACACAAGTTGGAAGCAACACCACCGACTCTTCATCCGCGGGTGGTGTGAGGCCCATGTTTTCAACTTCTGAGGCTGAGGAGGAGTACACTAGGCTTCTCTCAAAGCCTATTGCTAAGGAGCTAGGTTTTCTGCCATCAGGGAGGATGGTAAGCTGTTAGAGATGATTCTCGAGATGGGCTGGGTTTCTTTTTGTGAGGTGCCCGCTGCTGTACCCATGAGTGTTGTGCGGGAGTTCTATGCGTATGCCAAGACGGAGAAGAATGGGTTCACAGTGGTGAGGGGGAGGACTGTAAAGTACAGTGTTGATTCTATTAGGATGGTGATTGAGCAGCCCGCAAGGAATGTGGGTCAGGACACTTGGAACGATAAGAATCCGGAGGACTTTGATTTGGATCTCATCATTGCTACTCTCTGTGTGCCTGAGACTCATTGGAAGTTCAAGAGGGGCACTTACTCCACGTTCCCTGCGTTGTGCATGAACAGGTTTGCAGGGGCTTGGTACTCGTTTATTTGTGCTAACATCATGCCATCTTCGCATGTGCATGAGATTACTGTGGAGCGTGCTTGTCTGCTGTGGGGTATTCTGCAGGGTGATTAAATTGACTTGGGGATGGTGATCTATCAGGGGATTTTGAGATTTTTAAGGAGGGGTACTACAGTTGCTATTCCATACGCATCAGTTGTGATGAAGTTGTGCATGGCGGTTGGAGTTCATTGGCAGCACATGAGCAGCTTCAGCTTCCCAGTGCTCCTATTGATAGTTCTACGCTGCAGAGCATGCAAGAGTGGTATGTAGGGAAGCCTTATCCTAAGGGGCTTAGTTATTCATATGATCATTTACCAGGTAGTGTGCCTATGGAAGCAGCTACAGCAGGAGGTTCTCAGCATGCCCGTAGAGCAGCTTGGAGAGCTCAATATGGAGAGGAGGTTGGTTCGTCACAGCAGCAACAACAGGAGCAGAGATGGGAGCTGGTTTGAGTTAGACGCAATATAGGCATCTCGCGAGGAGGATGGATGCGATGCACGATATCTATAGTCGGTTTGCACACGATCACACCCAGGCACTTGGGACAGCTTTTAGAGCCATCGGTGTTGACATCCAGTAGCCAGGTATTAGAGAGGATTCAGTGTATCCGCCTCCAGACACGCCTGACACTCCACCCGTTGAGGGTGAGGATTCGAATTCACAGTAGGTATGCGTGATTTCTTACTATTACCTTCATTGAGGATAATGAATATTTTAAGTTTGGGGTAGTAGTTGAAGGAATATATTTTGTGTGAGTCTCATATAGTTTGCATGTTCATGATAGTTTTATTTCATATAGTTGCATATTTTGCCATGTAGTTTTTTTTATTTTATTTTCGGTAGTTTTATGATATTTTGTTCATGTAGTTTCATGCATTTGCATTATAACATGGTCCCTTAGATAATTTTCTGATTGATTTGTGATATTGATGCTAGTGTAGTGATGTCGTATTTGGTGATGTTGAGTCTTATTGGATTGATTTGCATGCTAGAGATACTTGTATTTCACTAAGTCTTATAGGTTGCTAGAGTGTTAGATCATAGTCATGACTTGTTTGATTGTTGAGGTTTAATCGCTTGTTTATATTTGGAATTTAGGGTATTCTCTTAATAATAAAAGACATGGATATTTAACAATTGGAGAAATTGGATTTCATTGCTAGTTGTGTGGCTAGGTGTCAAATGACTAGTAGCCGGCTCATAGTTTTATGAGTAGTCTAGGATTGAATGAGATGGAGCGAAACACACTCATTTAGAAATTGGAGAAGAAATATAAAAAAAATATAGAAAAGAAAAAAAAGTAAGTGTTTGTAATTGACACGAGTGGGCTCTTTAATACTCGAGTTATTAAGTTCTTAGGGGACTTTGTGCCTAGTGACCTAAGGCTTTTATAGTCTAGGATTTGCTAACCTAACGCTCGCTACATGGGTACTATTGTACAAGTCTTTTGTGGACCTCACTCATTGCACGATCAAATAAGCATACTTGTGTTTTGTGAAATAAAAGCATGAATCCATAAAAACTCTAATATAATAATTGAAGTGTTATAAGTTATTTTGAGTCTAGCTTTTATTCTATTTATAAACTTGCGATTGTTTTGAGAAGTAGTGAGTCATGATTGTCGATCTAGTAGCAATAATATATCTGTAAGCATTTGCACACACGCACGTCTCTGGTTTATAGGTTGATTTGAGAGATTTAATTGATCTTTATGCGAATAATTGCATTTGCCGAGGTGTTGCTTATTGGTTGGTTTAGTTACTCTATGGGGATCATTGCATTCATATTAGTTGCATTCATGCATTTTTAATTCTTCTTCTCTAAGTCAGTTTACGCTTGAGGACAAGCATCGATTCAAGTTTGGGGTATGTTGAGTGGTATTTATGACACTTTATTATGCTCTAATAAGCTTTGGATTGATGCATTTGTACTCAAGTTTGTAAGTGTTTTAACGTGTTTTCTAGTGTTTTTACATTTCAAGAATTAATCTTTGAATCAGGTGAATTATTATTGTTTTGGTGCTAATATGGTGTCTAGGTGGTGTTGGAATAAAAGTTCGTTGATGCCGACTCAAAGCTACAAGATAAAGAAAAAGAAAAGAAGTTATTTCTGGCAGAAGCCCAGCGCGCCCGCGCTGAACAAGCGCACGGCCGCGCCGAAGTACAGAAAGCCAGCGCTCCCGCGCTGATCAAGCGCGCGGCCGCGCTGTATCGGGATAATAAAATCCTGATTCTATTACAATTCTGTTTTCTAGACTCCTGGGTTGATTGGGATGCTATATATTGATAACTCAAGATCGTTTTTTAATAAGGAGACTTACCAGAGCACGAGGAGAAGACGATAAAAGACCTATAGCACAATTCAACAAAGGCGAAGATGATCTAGTTTATTCTTGTGAATCTTTGTTTTGAGTTGTAATCTTGGATGCTCATTTCTTATTTTGTTGAACCTATACTCTTGTTTGTACTTTGTTTTATTTATTCGTTATAAAGACTACGTTTTATATACCATGCTTTCATCGGAACCCATGTTGATGATGAGTCCGATTATGGACTAATCGTTATCGTGGGGTTCTAATAGATTTATTTATGGATTTTTTTAGTTAAATTGTTTGATGCCTTAGTATGTGGTGATTGTATGATATCCTAGTGTTGGTTGTGCATATTCGTCTTATGAGCGTCGCGAACTTATAATATAGTGTGTTAATTCTTAATGAAGCAAAAGTGAATTTAAGGATTTAGAACTTACCATGCTAGTATAGGTTCATGTATTTGTTATGCATGATTTGTAGGTAATTTTAACCATCTTACTTTCCCTGTGTAATAAAGATAGATAACTTATGCTTAAACCGTTATGTTGTCGAATTTTATAGACATATAGGGTCTCAATATAATTGGTGTCTATTCAGATTCTATCTCTTTTGTGGATGTCTGGTAGTATGGTACTCGTGCAACGAAAGTTGGCGTTTATCAGTTTCGTGTTATCTGATTAGTGTCATCACCATTGCATGCTAAGGTTATGAACAATAAGGCTATTAAATGAAGTATTTAATGAAGTTAGAATCCCATGTTTGTCATAATTATTAATTTAATCAATCTTATTCTCGTAGTTATAATTATTAGTTTAATTCTTAGTTATAAACAACCTCACTGCGTTATCGTCTTAGCATTGAATAATAACCATACATTGTTGCTTAAATGCGTGAATTATTTAGTTAGCCAATATAGTCTCCGTGGGAACGAATTAGAAAAGATTCTATACTACTTGCGAACTCGTATACTTGCGTGTATTATTAGCACGTGTTTAGCGACTAACAAGTACCGGGAAATCCTTCCTCATGTGCCCTACTTTCCCATATTAGAAACACAGCACGTTGGGTTAGGTACAGTTGTTGGCGAGGTGTCCAGTTTGGTTGCACTTGTAGCATTTTAGAGGGGCTCTCGTATGGAGACACACTCCAAGGTGCCTTTTTCCGCATGTTCGACATTCAGGTATCGGGGCGCGGGGTTGGCTGTGAAACGTTGCCCTAGATGGTCCGCCGCCCTGACCAATGATCTCGCTTGGGGCCTTTCTAAATCTGAGACCTCTCGCAGGTTGGGACACAACTCCCTTGACGAACCTGCTCGGAAGGCTCCTTTTCCCGGTTCCTCCTCCTTCTCATTGACTTCCTATCTTTTTTTTCCTACTTTCCTTCTTTTTCAAACTCTGGTCACTACCTGCTTCAACAAGCAAGGCCTTCTACACCAAGCTAGCATAATCTGTTAGCTCTAGCATTGCTACACGGTTCTGGATCCACTATTTTAGAACAAGCTGAAACCTTCATGCTTTCTTCTCTTATGTGTTCATAAACTCTGGTACAAATCATGATAACTCAGTAAACTTGGCCTCGTATTCCGCCACAGTCATTCTATCATGTTTTAGCTCTGGAAACTTAATCTCCATCCGAGTCTCCATAAACCTAGGGAAGTACTTGTCTAGGAATAATCGGGTAAATCTATCCCATGGGATCACAACATCAGTCTCGAGGTTACGTTTAAACTCCCACCAGTAGTTAGCTTCCCCCTTCAGCATGTAAGAGGCGAAGATGGTCTTGTGTCGCTCTTTAACACTTAGTATCTCGAAGGACTTTTCTATTTCCTTAAGCCAGACCCGTGCCTCAACGGGGTCGGCAGATCCTAAAAACTCCAGGGGTTTGAGAGACTTAAACGCCCTGAAGGCGGTAGCAGCAGTTTGTTGGACAACATATGGTTATGGTGGAAGGGGTTGTTGGTTCAGATTGGCCCTTAAAAGTTCCATGAATTAATTCATGGGGTTTCCCCCCCTGATGGCTATCCTTGGCTTCTTCCTCTACATATCCTTCTTTATCAAACTCATTAAAGTCTAGGTCCTCTTCACTTTCCTCATTTACTATATGGTCAAGTTCATTTTATCATTGGTTGACAGATTCTGCAGGCTGTGCCCTGGTTCCTGTTCTACGGGGTGGCATCGTCCTAATAAAGAAAATAATGTTAATACAGTTGCATATTTTTTTCATTTGGATTAATTCATTAGTAGGTAAACATGTTATTTAAATATTTAGCATGCTTCTATCAAGGTGGAATATTATGATAAGACAGTTTCTTAATAACTGCTATATAATATATCATAGGGTCTCCCAGACTATATCTTGGAGACAAAAACAACCATCCTACTCCATACATGGTCCTGAATACAATACATCACTACATCATCATGAATACTGAATAAAAATACATACACCGGGTACCTTGAAGGGTTAGGAATGCTATTTACTACTAGCTATCCTTACAAAATTGGTGACAAGTCACCCAACCCTTTACAAGGTCCATATATGGTCATGATCTCTCAGTCTGAGTAACTGCGCGTGAGGTCTCAAACCCTTCTCATCACTCCTGCTAGCATCAGTTCAGCATCAACTACTGGGATGTATCCTCCCATCACCGTCATCCTCATCTGCACTCGAGTATGGAGCTCAATCCCATCAATCTCCTGGCGAGCTATAGTCGGGGAAGCAGCTCTGAAATCCCATGGGTAGCCTAGCCTGATGGCTCTCTCAGTATTAAGCTGAGCCACTATCTAGTTGTGCACGGCTACGTGTATGGCCGCTGGGGGTGGTAGAGGTGAGTCTGGGTCACTGGAGGATATGTCATGAATCTCGTAGGTCTGCGCATCCATCTCATCATCCTTGTCCTCATCTGTATAGGGAAAAAGGTTCAGCATCCCTGGGTGAGGTGTGGGAGGGTGAACGGTCGGGAAATGGTACATCTCTAAATCTGTCCAGTCTACGCCATCGCCCTAGGGCATCTCAACATCATCAGCTATAGGGGTAGGGAAGTCTGTCTCCTCCGATCGGGCGTTTCTCTAAAAGAACGCTTAAAAGAAAGTAGGCGAGCAATTGAAAGACAAAAAATGTGAACGGGTATTGGATTGATGATAAAATAGAATCCTGGGTCGAGGGATCCTCGGTAGGGTCGTCATCTGAGTCATCAATAGGAGGATCTTCCAGCTCGGGAGTTGGGCCGTGCTCAGGGGCCATAACATCCTTAATAGGGTCAACCTCCCACATAGGCTCCACTGGTACCTGACACAATAGGTAAGGTGTTACTAACTTAGAGTCGAAATTCCCTTAAGGGTAAAACTGTTAAGACTACCCATGCATTCTAACGACGAACTCGACTTGAGTTCTAATTGGTTATTATTATTCTTATGTCTACGTATTTTATATCTTATCATTTACAAGATTTGATAACCTAAGGCTCTGATACCATTTATGTAGCGCCCCAAAATCTGGGATCAGAGATCTAGGAGGCCACACCATCTTGAATCATGTATAACACTTATCTCGTATAATAATATATAAATACTCACACCTTTATGACCCCACACATATCCACACACACACACACACTTACATATTATTGTCTTGGAAACGAACAATGCATTACTAAAGGGTATCAATCCACAAAGTGATAATTATTACAATCCCAAAACTGAATAAGTCTTACCACTGGTGTAACCTTTATGTAAGGTTAGATCGGCGGCCAAATACACGTTTCTTCATTATTATCTTACATAAGTCATACTTTTAAATAAGCTGGACTAAAAACAACAACATCCAGCTAATTCGATCTACCTGGGGTACTACACCAAACATCCTACGGGACAGCTGACCGTTTCCTACCCGTTTCCCGGCCGTGAGTTTCCTGATAGGCAATTTGAGTCACTGTTGTGTTGTGTCAATTTAAGAAAACAAGTGTGAGCTATAATGCCCAACATAATAATGTACAGTATGAAAAGACTGTATAAGCAATTTATGACTGATTTTATATATCATCAATATATTCGTTTAGAAATAATTCATCTCGGTGATACACACCTTCTTTCAAAATAATTCTTTTATTGACTTATTAGTCTGCAAATACCTTAATGGTAAACCCAGCACCTAGGCTTGGGTTACGGTATTGCATCTCAATTCCAATTGGAAGAATAGGACATTCACCGGAGCCCCGGAGATACAATGATCAGTCTTATAATGGTAAATATTTATTGTTCTCTACATATAGAAGGACGATTCCCTTTGTTACTGGTTATCACCCTTACCGCATTCGGGCCTTTTTTGTATCCATCCCTCTTAGGTACACACTTCGTGTCTATCCTTATCAAGAAACGATTTTGCGTCCATCCCTCTCAGGTACGCATATTCCACATGTTCATCGGTATATAAGGAACCTTCTCATATGGTAGTAAATTGGTAGTCCCCCAATTCATGAAGTACCGGAGTCTACCCCTCCTTGTCCTTGTAAGAATGCCATCATATATATGGAACTTATTTTATTCCCCAAGCATATTGCTTGTTGATAGGTACATATTGATATATATGTTTATATATGTACTAATGAGAATTTTCGGAGGAAGTACTAAGATAATGTGAGTTGACCGTTCTCAACAGATTAATAATGGGGAGTTTCTTTTCAAACTATAGTCAAAATATTTAAAATATGTCGAGATAATATTCTTCGACGATCTGAAAGTATTAGAATAACTTTCTGAAACTCAGAAAGTATTTTAAAAAAGGTTTTATGATTTTTAAAATCATATTAAATCATTTAATAAATATTTAATAATTAAATACTAATTATTAAATAATTAAACCTCGAATAATTATATTTTAAAAGAATATTTGAATTAATATTCCTCAACTAATTTATGTTTAAATAATTAAAGTAATCTTTAATAGATATACGTAATCGAATTTGAAATAAATAATTGTTGAAATATACTTGTCCTATTTAAAATGAATATCCGTAATAATATTCACTGTTCGAGTGATTAAATATAGTTGAGGGAATACGATCTTTGAATATCGTTTTAAATATATTCGAGGCATTTAATAGTTCGCAAGTGGACATCGAGTCCCTTGAAATAAAATAAATACAGACTTTTGATCATCCAAAAATCACCGGGATGATTCCCGGGTTTTCGTTTCATAACTCCGACCGACTCTCGGTATTATGATTATACATCACGCTTTAGGGCAGCGTTAAAATGTTCTACGATATATACATCGTAACTTAATCGTTATTGATGCGTAAAAACTCGTAATATGATTATCATGGCAAACATGGTATTTGTACGAAAGACAGTAAATCAACTTTTTATAACACAACAGTATGGAGTTGTGTTCGTAAATTTTCCCGGGTACTTTGAAATGAAGGGTGCTCTAGGGTCCGCCCAGAAATCTATAATTATAAATAATTTCGGTTCGTTAGATCCCATTCGTATTTATTGCTACTTGTACATACGCGATACTTATTAATCGTTCACGCAACTCACTTTACTCTTATTATTCCAATAAGTACAAGTACTTGTCATATTCGCTTTCTTTTCTAAATCCCTTATATCCGTTAATGTCTTTTACATTTCGACCCTCGGCTCCGCTCGCGATTTTTAAGGATTTCTATTCGTGCGGTCTCGGCTCCAACATTTTTATAAAATTGAAACATCCATATTTTCATTTGAAAATTTATAGCAGTTAATAAACTCTATTTCTTACTCTCTGTACAAATTTCATGATTTTTGAATATTCTTAAGTCGATCATTTCTATTTCCAAAGTCCGTAATTCGTAGCAGTTTTTATCGCGCAAATCGTTTTTACAATAACAGTCAAAAAATTTGATCCGTAAATCGAAATTCAGTGATTCAAGCGCCTAAACAATCCTCATAATATTTTCTATCATAATAAAGTCTTAATTTCCAGGAATCAACAGTTTATACTTTCTGTAACTTTGCAGAAAACTTATGTTTATAATTTGTTTGTTTTAACAACGTTACGACTACGATCCGAGTTTCGTTTATACTCTAAATCATTAT
The DNA here is from genome assembly GCF_009905375.1 of Apium graveolens. Taxonomy (NCBI): domain Eukaryota; kingdom Viridiplantae; phylum Streptophyta; class Magnoliopsida; order Apiales; family Apiaceae; genus Apium; species Apium graveolens. Next base: position 55,099,485 of record NC_133651.1, read on the forward strand.
TAAACCATCAACAACCACTATACCATCATCTCAACACTAACTCCTCTAAATAACATCATGTTCTTGAGGCAACAAACATCAACCTTAATACTAACTAACTAAACATCAAGAAAATAACAAAACCACTACCAAAACTAGGTTTATAGCTAAGATCTTAAAGTTTCTTGAAACATTAAACTTAAACAAATTTTGTCAAGGATTTATACCTTTATTAAAATCTTGGGATGTGTTCTTATTGATGGTGGAATTTTTAGGATGCTTGGTTGTGCTCAAGGAACCTAGATCATGCCATAAAAATCAAGAAACCAAGAAAATTTACTATTCCTCACTATTCATCATCACTTTCATGAATTTATTTCACCAATCAAACCTTAATGAAATGCTCTCAAAAATTTATCTTACCTTATTTTAGGATGTAGGAAGCTTAGGATTTAATGGTAGAATTTTGCCATGGCTAGAAGTTGAATTTTTGAAATTGATTTCTCTTTCCTTCATGAAATTGTCGAATGGAGCTTTGCAAGGGGAGAATAGAGAGTTTTTTTTGGTTGCTTGGATGATTCTTGTGAAAGATATGTTTATGTGTGTATATATCTTTCCCAGTACAAGAAAATCTACTAAAATCTTGCTAGGTTAGCTCATGATCAAGGCTAGTTGCTAGCTAAGTACCATTACCACTATTCATGCCACTATTCAGTGAGCTAGGTTACTATGCACTAGCTTGGATACTATTCTTGCTAGGTTAGCTTACTATCTGGTTATTAACCATGGTTAGGTTCTTACCCTAGTTAGCTTGTATGATTAGCTTGGCTTGATACGTTTATTTATTCTCTTACGCGTTCTCTCGGTCCCTTATCCACTTTCGTAATAAACCTTCGTAAATGGTTCGCGGGGTAAATCCTTTCTTATATGTCCTTTATGTAATTATATCGCGATTCTCGTATTCCTTGACGGTTCGTAGATATGGTCATTTTTCAAAGTTCGTTTTCTTCGAAAACTAATTGCGTTTACATACACTTATTTGGTACGTATAATCATGTTATCGACTTAGAAACTAAATTTCTCATGCACAACATAGTGTGGGCTAAAAAGTTTTCCCCAATTATCAGGGTTACTATTCATCAAGCATTTTACAAAGTCTCAAAAATTCGAGTTATTACACTAGTCAAATGAATATGTAGAGAACTGGAGATATTGACAAGTCATTTTTGCATGTAGAGAGCTCAGAGATATCGACAAGTCAAATGAAGATGTGAAGAATTGGAGATATCGACAAGTAAGTTTCTCATATAAAGATCTCAGAGATATCGATAAGTTAAAATGTATATATAGAGATCTCAGAGATATCGACAAGTCATTTCTACATGTAGAGATCTCAGACATATCGACAAGTCATTCCACATGCAAGGATCTGGAGACCTGGACAAGTCAAGTATACCTATAGAGAACTCAGAGATCTCGATATGTCACTATACATATCGAGATGTCACTTCTCTATAGAACAAACTGTAGATCTCGACATACTTCTATAATACAGAATGCAGACAAGTTGAAGATTCAAGATTATAAGTCAATAAACAATCTATTCACTAGATTGAAAAGTCAACAAAGTAGCTGGAAGAATATAAGATCAAGGGCCAAGATTAACTGAACAAAGAGTGGTCACAGACCTGCAAGATTCTGCACAGATTTGCTAAGCTAGAAATGGAAATATAAAAAGGTTGCTTTAGAAAGTAGTTTAGTATATTTTAGTGTAAATCTTGTAAACCTGTGATGCTAGTCTATAAAGCATGCACGGGTCCTTAGTTCACAAGAAACAAACATATATAAATTTTCTTGTATTCTCTCAAGATAGAATCTGAGTTCTTATTTTCTTAAAAATGCAGAATTTGTAGTAAGAACAACTTAATTAATACAAATTAAGTGAGTTTTGAAAACATTGTGCTTGTTGATTAATTTTGTAAACACAATATCTCTACAATATCTTAACTGCTTTGTTCACCTATAATCCAAACAATTTTAAAAAGGATAAAAATCCAAGAAACACATTCACTCCCTCATGTGTTGCATTCAATATCTAACAAGTGGTATCAGAGCAAAATCTGAAAGTAAACATATAAAGATCTTGGAAAAATGAGTGCACAAAAGGAAAGCAGTATAAAAGAAACCAACCTTTGATAAAATCAACTATACACTATGGAAGAAAAAGATGTTGTTTATAAGGATAACTAACCCTATGTACATCCGGATTCTCAAGAATGGCCCTTTTATCCCCATGGAAAGGATTGATGAATCTACTGATCGAGACATGGTTACACCAGCTCATTTTGCCCCTAAAGACCCCTCAAAATACACAGATCCTGAAAAGGAAAAAGGTTTTCCTGGACAGTGGCCTGTAACATCCCCAAATCCGGGGTTAGGAACGGGTGTCACTAAATAACTTTAAACAAAATAATCTTGTATATTAAAATAAATATACAGATAACCCCTCATTATTCTATATCACTTACAGGTTATGGTATGAAACAAGAATCTAACCTTCTAAAATTACATTATCTAAATACAATTTCATTACCTCTTTACTAAATTCCTCGTATTGTTCACTCCGACATCTCCAAATTCTTTCAGCTGGAAACTCTCCACTTTTGCTGTCTATTAAGAGTTAATCTGTAACATCCCCGGATCCGGGGTCGGGAATCCGGGTCGTCACGGTCTTTCTTTCCATAAATATCACTTAACTTAATTAAAAATAAATAATCTCATACTGTGACCCCACAATAACACACACCACAACACGTTATAGTCTCATAGATGAAATTGAAATAAGTATAAGTCCTTGAATCCATAAATTAAAAGTTATTACAACCCAAAATGATTACTTAATAAGTTTACGGTTAATTGCCATTATCCAACACAAGTTATAATTATACATAATTAATTCCCAAAAGTAGAATGTTTGGCCTACAGATAGATCTACCTCTGCAGCTATGGCAGCTATGATATCAACGGGAAGACGCGTGACACTTCCCACGATCTTGCGCTGGGTCTGCTGGAGTCTGGCCATCTTTCCTAACTGTTGTTATGTGATGAAAAAATGAAGCAAGAGTGAGCATTACAGCTCACAAGATAATATATAGTATAATCAATAATGCAAGTATCTAAATGGATAACTTATTGGAAATCTTTATCAAGTGTAAGATAATTACTTACTGGATATAAGCTTTAAAGGAAGATGAAGTTACAAAATACTTCCATATACTTATATCATTTTAGAAAACTACTTGGACTACCACTGTTCAAAGTATAATAAGTTTTCAAAGGTTCATCACATAGATGGGACTATAACATAAGACTTGAATAGATTCAATCTTTGAAATATTATTTGAATGAAATGAAGTTACGAGATACTTCATTAAGTACCGATATATATATATACCTATATATATCGCTCATACATTCCTTGAAAACCTCTGCCACGAAAAGTATAAACAGAGTTGTAATATTCAATGAATTTGGAATGAAGAGAATTTTGGCATAAACCCGATATCTTGCTGATCAGGCAAAGATACCAATAAGTAACCTTTTCTACTAGTAGATGGATGAATCCCCCACCGGTCATCACCCTGGCCGTATTAGGACATTGTGCTGGACCGCCACCCGGCCTCTTACGCGTTGATGGACTGCCACCCAGCCACTTACACTTTGATAGACCGTACCCCGACCTATCGCTTATGCCGACTCAATTAGATGGACTTACTTCCCGAATGTTGGGCAAGTAATCAAACTCTTTTATCAAGTTAGCAACTTCGTTGCTCCAAAAATACACCACTGAGCCAGGTCCCTTGGGTTTTGAGCGAGTATTTAAATCCCCTTCGAAAGGAAGATCTTAAATCTGAAAATGAGTTTTGGGATCCGCTCTAACTTTTAAAATCATTTTGAAGACTCGAAAACATTTTAAAGAATGTTTAGAGTAATGATGATTTAATAAAATAAATCATTCCCAATATGTTAGAAAATATCTGAATATTATTATTTAAATAATATTCCCATAAGGATAATCTTTATAAAATAATTAAAGTAGAAGTTTTAAAAACTCATACTTGAAACGAATAATAAATAACAAAAGATATACTTATACGAAAGTACGATCTTTATTTGAATAATCGAAAATAAATTTGATTATTATTCAAAACTATCGAATATACCTTATTCGATTAATAGATATAGAAAACTATATATATATATATTATACTCGGGAACATCGACCCCCAGTTTAGAAAATGTTCACCTTTGGGTCCCCTATAATAAGGGTATAAGCAACTACTGCTTATCTCTAGCATAGGTATTATGCAACTTATAAGCATTTGAATTAAAAATGAGATATCAAGATTATGAAACAGGCATGCATATATCATATCAACATGCTCCAATATATCGCAAGATTTGCTAATACCAATGATGCACTTATCACAAGATAATGCATATACACATATACATCACAACAACTGTATAACGGGTAGAAAACTTGCCTGAGCGACTGGGGGTGGTAAAAGGCCTGGGGCGAGTTTGGTAACCTATTAACAACATATAAGTTGGAATTAAACCATGGTCGCTTAAGAAATTAGACTTTAACCAATTGGACCCTAACGTTCGCTTTTGCGCTTAACGATTCACATAAGTCGCTCGAGTACCCCCGGCTCCACCATTTTTTATATAAATTTTAAGGCGACTCCTTTGTGAATACTCTACCAACTGACCAATTAATCTTACTTAATTGTTTCGTACTCCAATTAGTCATTTAAGGGCTTTAATCAAGGTTTCAAAGTAAGGCGAGGGGTAATGGTTCGTTCGCGAAACGCCGTTACTTAAAACGGTCGTTTCTCCTAAACCGTACATCGGATTCAAGCGAACCACATATCAAAACGAAGCTTAGGACACGATCTAACTAAACATGACAAATTTACAGATTAGTAAGTTAGATTTCTATCCCGAAAACTAAAACAGGCAGTTGAATGAAAACGGACATTACGACGGCTATGTTTACACGATTACCAAAGTTTAAACAACTCTAATCAACCACAAATCAATCCATAACCACCAATACAACCAAAATTAATCCAAAACTTACTACATCAGTCCATAAACTCATAATTTTTCCAACTCATTCAATCATAAACAAGAGCTACTAACTATACTTAAGGTTCATTAACTAATAACCAAGATTTATAACTCAAAATCATTACAAACCCAACCAAACTCTAAACATACAAGAATTATGCTTCTCATGAACTATATTAATCAAAACCACTCCTAAATACTCAAAGTAAAGCTTAGGATATGAGTTTTTACCTTCCTTGGTGAGTAGAAGTAACTAAGAAGCTTGAAATAGCCCTTGAAAGTCCTTACCAAAGCTAAATCTAACCAAAAACACAAGATCAAACAATTTAAAATTCTTGAAAACACTATTCACTCTCTTCTTCAATGATTTATTGAAAAAGAATGTGAAGTAATTGGGAGCTTAAACTCATAGGATAGTCATACCTAATTATAAGAAACCTTGGATAATTACCTTATAAAATAACAAGGCTTGGATCTTGAGTTTTGGATTTCTTCTTCTTGAAATGAGGGGGGGGGGGGGGCGAGAGCTTTGTTCTTGAGAACAAAGTCAACTTCTAATTTCTTGTTTTATGATTTTGTTGGTTGGTTGCTTCCCTTTTTGGCTTGGCAAATAATTAGAATTTTTACCATGGTAACTTTTACTTTGCCATTAATCATCCAACAACACAACCTCACTTGTCATGCTTATGTCATCATGCTTGTGTCATATTTTTAACACATGTCTTCTCCTTGTGATGTGATGATATCATCATCCACTAACCTCTTTGATTAAGCCTTAATTACTTGGCTAATGACCGCTTATCTGTTATACGGTTCACTTAACTTTCGTTCTCGTTTATCATTTGAGGGATCATACCCGGGATCTTATTACTTAGGTTCCCCTAAACCTTTTTCAATATTTTATATTCCTTTTATGATCCTCTCTTATAATCCTTGAATTTAGATCCTTTTAATCATGTTACCTTATACTCAATTCTTTAGGTACCTGGTGAATTTTCTGGAAAAATCAAAGTGTTCGAATTTGGATTTTGACGATCTTTACATACACTCATATACTTTATGGAGTACTAATAAGATCTCAGAATATCAATAAAAGAACTCGTACATAGTGTGGAATGGAAAATTTCCTTAATCAGCATAATCAACAAAATCACTATTCATAAGGATTACAAAAAGTCCAAATTTTTTTGGGTTATTACATAATCACTCTTGTCCTCATTTGATACTGAAAGAAATAAGAATTCACAAAGCAAGAGTGATCCAAAAATGCCCAGCAAGTATCATAATTGATTTCCAGGTATTAGATAAAAGAAACTTCTAGAAACAATCTTTAAAGGATATCAAAACACTTTTATTTATATAAAACATTTGAGCGAATAAAACATCGGCCCTTACCGGCCTTTAATCATAAATCACATTTCTTTGTAAAAGAACAGTGAACGATTCACTGATTCATTTCTTGAATCAAATCTTTGTTTATTTTTGCAATCATAAAATTTCCATGAAGGAATGCCATTAATGGCGATCAACAATAAATTAGACTGGACACTAGAAACCAATATATGCACTATAACCTGCTGATCAGTCATGATACAGTGCATATCTATACCCAACTGCATAGACCCACCAATATATGGGGTACCCAGGCACTATGGCCTAATAGTTAAGGGTCCAGCCATCTCTGGCCCTTAGGGTCCAGCCCATTCCTGGCCCTCATCGTAACCATCAAGTCCGTGGAGTATTTTGATGTCAAATCACTTTGATTTCAAAACATCCCGATTCAGGGTTCGCAAATAACCCGGAACAATAGGTATTTGCTTAAGAGATCATTCGATAATCAAGGAACAAGATCAAAGAGGTACTTGCATAATTAAGAGTAATTACAGCAAAATATAAAAACATTTAACTATTCTGAACTTAGAATATGAATGAAGAAGTATTTGTAGTATTTTATAAGAAAGTTTAGGAATACTTTCCTTAATTGATAACGCTCTTATCTTTAACTATCTGTCATATCACTCAGTCCTGATGTATCTGTATTTCCGTTGACAGGTCCTTTGACATTTCTTGTCAATCACCATTTCAGGTTTATCTCTATTCTGAATCCACTCGTTTCATCACTATACATAATCATGCTTTACTTTTACTATCTCTTCCTGGCTTTGAATGCCTCGAACTAAGTGTATCTATCATAAAAGATACCGTTCAATTAACTGAAAATATATAATTGTCTAGTGTATACGTTTATCCTTATCATCTACCCACTCGATAATAACAGACAAGGACAATCTTTAATCAGATAAAGTTTAATCGACACGTGGACTCATAGTTCACATAACACATAAACACATAAGGCACGTATCACATTTTTCATATAACACATAGCCACATAATTCATGTTGCACATAAGTTGAATCGTCAAAAGATAGGTCTCGATACGTTTAGAATTAAAATCGGGTCAAAAAGAGTATTTTATCGATCAATAACCGACTCAAAAGGATTCATAAAACAAACGCCCTTTTGAAACAAAAGAATTTAGTTCTAGAAAATATTTTTAATAGAAGAAAAATATTTTTTTGAGTCTAAAGGCATTCATTTCGTATTAAACGGACGAACGGTGTATTTAATACTAATTTTTGAACATTTTTCGAAATTAAAACGGGACTCCAAATCATTTTATAATTAATAATAGGGTTCGAACACCCGAATCTGACTTTAAAATAATTTTATAATAATTATCGAGTCTTGAAAATAATTTAAAACAATACTTTAAAGCTCGAAACTATTTTTCAGAATTTTGAAATCAAAAATAAATAATTAAATCTAATTAAATAATCAATTAAAATTAATTAATAACTAATTACATTAATTAATCAATTAATATTTAAATTAATTGACTAATCAAATAATTAATTATCAACTAAAATTAATTAATTAAATAATTTAGATTTATGTTTGAATTAAAAATAATTTTTAGAATAATAAATAAAGAATTTTTGAAATTTAAAATAATTAAAAACAATTTCTGAAATTAATTATAAAAAGAAAATACAAATTTTGAAAATAAGAAAACAGCAATATGATTTTTGAACATTTTAAAACATAAATCTGATTTTTAAGAACTTTTAAAACCGCAAGGACTATTCTGTAAAAATGAGGAAAGAACGATGGCTAAAATGCAATTCGCCATCGTCTTCCTCACTTTTCTTCTCCGGTGGCCGCCCGCCATTAACGGCGGCCACCAAGCTTTCCGGCGAGCTTAAAAGCTGCCCAGAACTTGACCAAAACAACAACGAATGCTCTCTGAGATGCCAGGAATAAATCTGCAGAATCATTTCCCCCAAACACTCGATCATTTGACCGGAATATTTGATCGAAGTTTCGCCGCCGGTGAACCTCGATTTTCCGATCTCTGTCTTCCCGTAATCATTTGGTGATTTCAAATATACCATTCGATTGGTTTTTAAACGATCTACAATTCTGTGCAATCAATTTTATCTAATAACCCTTGAATCAAAAACGCCCAAATTTCTATTAAGAACATTCAAACTCTATAAACCCTAATTTTTGAATCCGAGAATCAAACTCAATTTTCTATATGTTCTTGAACTTCAAATTAGTCATATAATATACCAAAATGACCAGGAAGAAAAGATCTACATGATTCTAGCATCAAATCACATAAAAAATATCAAGAACAAAAATTTATATTTTAATTATTAAATAATTCGAATTAAAATAAATAAATAAGAAAATCACCTTGATTTCCGCACTAAAATGGTTGATTGATTCAGAAAGTACTTTTCGAGAGTTTCGATTTGATATATGGCACGCCCGAATTGGAGTTCGATAATCGAGGGTTTGATTTTCAAGAACGCGGTGTTTTTAGGGTTTTCTCTGTAATTTCTATATTTTTACTAACTGATTATGATTATAGGAATAAAATGAAATAAGAAAAAGGCTATTTATATTTATGGAATATTGGTTCGTGTTGGATCGATAAATTAGTTACTTAGCCGCTAAGTAACTACAAAAATGATCCGATTTGATACCCGTATTGGATAATTATCCGAACCGGACTTTTTATAAAACACTTTATACGAAAATAATGTAATACTATCCCGTCATTTGAGAGTACGGGTTTTGTTGATTTATCAAAATGATTATCGTATCGAAAATTTTGCGCCGGGCCGCGCACGGGTCAAACCTTAATCCGGATCGAAAAAATTAAAACACATAAAATGTCCGGAATTATCTGATTAGGTTAGGAAGGAGTTTTCTGAAGAGTTTCGGGTTGTAAAAACATAAAAACGGTTGAAGTTGGACGATTCCCGGCTTTATAAAATAGTTTCGTAATTATTCAGAAAATAATTAATAAATTCATAAATCATTATAAAATTATATAACACTCCAAAAATTACCAGAAAAATACATTAATTATCTATATTTTATTCTGGACATATTAAAATTAATATACTCACATTTTATTATATACAAATATTCAAATATTATTATCAATCATCAGATAATTCACCAAAAATTTATATAATAATCACATAATAATCATTTATTGATAAAAGTAATTAGACGCTATGTCCCGGATGTTACAGTGGCCTGCAACTAATACTAATAGAGTCACTTGACAACATTATGTATAATAATATTGTCAACTGTGACACAGCCAAAAAGATTTGGGAGAAGATTGAAATTCCGTGTGAGGGTAAAGAAGAAGTAAGATCTAATCAATGGAGAATACTGGTTTCTCAGTATGAGGGTTTCATGGATAGACCTATGGAAGGGATTACTGAAGTTTTTGAGAGACTTAATAAGTTGATAAATGACTTGCAACTTCATGGTAAATATTATGAAGCTGAGGAGGTTAACCTAAAGTTTTTGCTTGCCTTTCCTGGTCACCTTGAACATAATATATCAGCTATTAGAGAAGGAAGAAACTTGAGCAGAATGACACTGGAAGTCTTGTATGGGATCTTGAAAACATATGAGTTTGAGATGTTACAAAGGAAGTCACTGAAGGCAAATCAAGGACATGTGGTTGATGGATCAAGTGCCTTAATAGTCAATGACAGTGAAGCAAGTGAAGATGAATAAAATGCTCAAATTCCAGTCATTTTCATGCTGTTGAGCAAAAGAACAAGTGTAATAACTCGAATTTTTGAGAATTTGTAAAATGCTTAATAAATAGTAACCCTGACAAACGGGGAAAACTTTGTAGCTCACACTATGTTGTGCATGAGAAATTGAGTTTCTGAGTCGATAACATGATTATACGTACCAAATGAGTGTATGTAAATGCTATTAGTTTTCGAAGAAAACGAACTTTGAAAAATGACCGTATCTACGAACCCTCAAGGATTACGGAAATCATAATATAATTACAAATTTAAAATCCTACAAATTTATATCCAAGTACGATACTTTAAAACATAAAGAACGTATACGAAAGGATTTGCACCGTAAACTGTTTACGAGAATTAATTACGAAAATGAATAAGCGACCGAGCGAACGCGTAAACGAATAAATAAACATATCAAACCAATCTAACTATACTAATAACTAGAGTAAGAAACTAACCATGGTCAAGTAACCAAATAGTAACCTAGACTAGGTAGAATGATAACCTAAAGGCTAGTTAATAGTAAACCTAGAATCTAAACCAAGTAGATTAACTTGCAACCTAGGATGGCTAGCCAAGATATTCATGGATTTAGTTGTACTAGGAGATATACAAATCATATCTCACAAATATTTCAAGAGAAGCATTTTCAAGAAGCAACAAAAACTCTCTCTTCTCTCTCCCTTTTATCCCATTCGGCTTCATAAAAAAGAAGCAAGAAATCAATTTCAAAACACCAAGTTCTAGCCATGGAAAAATTCCACCATTAAATCCTAAGCTTAATACATCCTAAAATATGGTAAGATAAATTTTTGAGCTCATTATATTAAGGTTTGATGGGTGAAATAAATTTAAGAAAAGTGATAATGAATAGTAATTAATAGTAACTTTTCTTGGTTTCTTGATTTTTATGGATTGATTTAGGTTCCTTAAACTCAGCCAAGCATCCCAAGACTTAACCATCATCAAGAACACATCACAAGCTTTCAATTAAACTGTAGTTTCTTGAAAAATAACACTTGATTATGATAGAAAATGTTATAAGGATCGTTTAGGCACTTGAATAGATTCATTTCAATTTACAGATCAAAAGTTATGACCGTTTTAGTAAAAGTGATTTACGCGACAAAAACTGCTACAAATTAAGAACTTTGAGAATATAAATGATTGACTTAAAAATATTCAAATATCATGAAAGTTTTACAGAGAGTAAGGAATAGAGTTTTTTAACTGATATAAAAATTTCAAGTGAAAGTAAGGATTTTTCAATTTTATAAAAATGTCGGAGCCGAGACCGCGCGATTTAGAAAACCATTAAAAATCGTAAACGGAGCCGAGGACCGAAATGTAAAAGGCATAAACAAACATAAAGGATTTCGAAAAGAAAGAGAACGTGACATGAATGATTACTTAAAGGAATAATAAGAGTAGAATGAGTTGCGGGAATGATTTATAAGTAGTGCGTATGTACGAGTCGTCATAAATAAGAACGGGATCTAACAAAACGATCTATGTTTATGATTATAGATTTTCGAGCGGACCCTAGAGCATCCTCCACCTCAAAGTACCCAGGAAAGTTTACAAACCCAACTCCATATACTGTTGTTTTGTGAAAAGATTGTTTTACTGTCTTTTGCTTAAATGTCATGCTTGCCATGATAACTATTATTTAAGTTTTCGCATCAAAAGCGATAGTGTTACTATGTATATATATCGTAGAATATTTTAGCGCTACCATGAGCGTGATGTATAATTACAAGACCGAGAGTCGATAGGAGTTTTTAAATGAAAACCCGGGAGTCATTTCGGAGATGCTCAGGACGATTAAAGTCCGTATTTATGTCATTTCACGGGACTCGATGTCCACTTGCCAAGTAGTAAATACCTCAAATTTGATTTAAAATGATTTCTAAATAAGATAGTAAATAAGAAACGTATATTTGGCCGATGGTCTAACCTTACATAAAGGTTATTTCCGCGGTAAGACTTAATCACTTTGGGATTGTAATAATTATCACTTTATGGATTGATACACTCTAGTAATGCATGGTTCGTTTCCAAGACAATAACCTGTAAGTGTGTGTGTGTGTGTGTTGATAAATATGGGGTCGTAAAGGTGTGAGTATTTATATATTGTGGTACGAGATAAGTGTTATATATGATTCAAGATGGCCCGGCCTCCTAGATCCCTGACCCAAGATTTTGGGGCGCCACAACAAGGGACCTTTATAATAAGTTGTTTTGGAGCTAGGGGAAGATGAATACTACACCTTTGATGAGCTAGATGAGATGGATCAATCAATGGCTTACATGGATAGAAAATTCTATAACATCAGGGTTAAAAATCCAAGGTTTTTCAAGAAAAAGGGACATTCCTCAAATAAAAACAACTGGAAACCAAAAACTCAGTTTAACTCATTTAGAAAAGGTGGCTAAAAAACTGGATCTGTTGACAGATAAAAAATAAGGTACTTTAACTGTTGACCGTTCACCCTCCTACAACTCACCCAGGGATGTTGGGCCCTTTGCCCTACACTGATGAGGACGAGGATGACGAGATGGATGCACAGACCTACGAGGTTCATGACATATCATCCAGTGACCTGGACTCACCTCTACCACCCCTAGCGAGTATACATGTAGCAGTGCATGACTGGATTGTGGCTCAGCTTAACACTGAGATCACCGTGGCATATGCCCGCATTGTGGAGCTACGATAGGCGCTGACCTCCGAGAGAGCCATCAGGCTAGGATACCCAGGGGACTTTAGAGCTGCTTCCCCGGCTATAGCTTGCAGAGAGATTGATGGGATTGAGCTCCCTACCTGAGTACAGATGAGGATGACAACGATGGGAGGATACATCCCGATAGTTGATGCAAAACTGATGTTGGCAGGAGCATGAGAGGCCAGTGACTACTTATGGACCTTGTGAAGGGCTGGGTGAATTGTCACCAATTTGGTTAGGATAGCTAGTAGTAGATGAAGGATTTTATACATCACAGAAGCATGGTAAAACATTTTCTTGATATAAAATCCATATAATACACATACAAATCGTGAATAAATCGAGGGATCGATTACTAACCTTTAATAGCGATCCAAGAACGATGAATGGAGATCCCTAGCAGCTGCTCCTCAATTATGAAGCACTCCACCGGTATCCACCAAGAGATCAATGTGATGGAGGAGGAAGGGGTTGAGAGAATTAGTTGCCTCCCTCTTTTTCTACTTTAGAATTAGGGTTTTATTTTTTGGTTGAGGCAAATAGGGTTTATAATGGTATATTTGATAGGGATAAATAAGTCCTGATTTTATAATTAATGGGCTGCTAGGCCCAATAATAAGATGTATAATATTCAGACCAGAAAGGTTAAGCCTGATGGACCAGATCAGGCCTGGTGGAATAAAAAAGGCCCAAAAGCCCTGATTATTAATTAATTTCGTAATTAATTAATAAGGGAAAAATCATCTATTGAGAAGAGTCCCGATAAGGATATAAATCCTTATAGATTAGCCTCAAGGGGACCTAAAAGGATAAGGAATCAGCTTCCTACTTCCTAGGACTCCTAAGTCTATCCTAATTCAGAGGCTTGTCCACCAAGTCTCCTACACCAAGTCCAATTCAAGGACTCCCAACATCTATATAAGGGGCCTCACCCCACAAATCAGAACTATGTTTTTTGACTTGATCCTTGGCAATCAGCAAGGTACGTAGGCATCTTGTTAAGGCAGATTGAGTCACGAAACACAAGAGCAGTCAAATCGAGCCTCAAAGCTCACGTTCCTTAATATTAAATACAGCAATTATATATATTAGTTTTTAATCCATAACATTTGGCGCCGTCTGTGGGAAGCAACAACAACCATGGCGAGAACACGGAGAACAATTGGAGCTCTAGAGGAAGGAACACCATCAGAGACAACCCAGGTGATTTCATCAACCGTAGAGGTTCCTCCCCATTCAACTTATGCATCTACTCAGGGGGAAGCCCAGACAGGGGCAACTCAACCTCAGCCACAAGGGACAACTCCCCCGACTATTCAAGGTACGAATCCTCAAGTTCAACAAGTACATATACCTGTGAATTCTCGACCCGTCGGGTATGAATATTCAACTGTTGTTACTACTAACCCCCCTTATGGGATGCCCCTTCACCCTGAGGTTGGAGGAAGCGGATATGCTGGGCGAAGCGAAGCACGAGGGCGGTCGCCCCCCTATATACGAGGTTTGGGTCCTATTCCTGAGGATCGGGAATTTTCTGGTCCTTACACTGAGAGAGACTCCGAATCTTCGGATGATGAAGTGGCCACGAGAAGGAGGCGTCCTGGAAAAGAGCCAATGGCCGATGGAAGGCAACGCCCCCAAAGCACCCCAGGGGCGAATCCCCAAGAAGTGCAGGAAAGGATCAGGGCTCATGAGGCTGAAATCCAAAGGCTGAGGCGTGATTTGGAGGCTCACCAGGCCACCAGACCCCAGATACCTCCTAGGGGGAGAAATCCTCCTCCTGTCATAGACCTGGATGGTCCGGTAAGAAGAAGGGCTGTTGTCCCAAGAACTGATCCAAGCAATCTCCTTCCCCTTGGAGATCCTGATGATCCAACTCCACCCTTCACAGAAGAGATAATGAATGCCCATATCTCGAGGAAATTTAAGATGCCCACTATCAAAGCCTATGATGGCACGGGAGATCCCGCTAATCATGTTAGGACATTCTCTAATGCACTGCTGCTGCAACCCGTGAATGATGCTATAAAGTGTCGGGCCTTCCCTCCAACCTTGTCGGGTATGGCTCAAAGATGGTACAGTCGCCTGCCCCCAAATTCTATTGGATCGTTCAAAGAATTAAGTCAGGCTTTTATTAAGCAATTCATCAGTGGAAGAGTCCATGAGAAAAGTTCAGCATCTCTTATGAGTCTTGTGCAGGGAGCTAAGGAATCCTTAAGAGATTACCTGAATCGTTTTACAAAGGAGGCTTTAAAAATCCCAGACCTTGATGATAAGGTAGCCATGATAGCACTGCAACAAGGAACTAGGGATGAGTTTTTCAAGATGTCTTTGGCCAAACGACCCCCTGAGAGCATGTTGCAGCTCCAAGAGAGGGCAGGGAAGTATATCAAGGTTGAAGAAAGTATGAGGAAGACCGTAGTAAGTAATGAGCCCACTGGAGGCAAGAAACGAAAAACTGATTTGGAGTATATCGCTAAGGACAAATATCCTAGAACTGAACAAAACCCTGATTCAACCCCCAAGAAGGGAGGACCTGGGCAAAAGTTCACTGAATACGCTAAGCTGAATGCTCCCAGAAGTCAGATTTTGATGGAGATTGAGAAAGACAGAGATATTCGCTGGCCTAAGCCCTTGAAGGCTGATCCCGCCAAGCTAGATAAGGGCAAGTATTGCAGGTTTCACAAAGATGTTGGCCATGACACCGATGAGTGTAGGCAGTTGAAAGATGAAATTGAGTTTTTGATTCGAAAAGGAAGATTGAACAAGTATACTGGAGATGGAGGAGACAGAAATAATAATGGAAGGAAGAACTTTGAAGATCGTAGGAGGGACCAAGATGATCAGGGGCGGAATCCCCAACCTAGAGGACCAGTTATAAACACCATTTATGGAGGGCCGAGACCTCGAGGGCCTGTGATAAACACGATCTTTGGAGGTCCAACTGCTGCTGGATTGTCCAAAAATTCCAGAAAGGCATATACTAGAGAGGTTATGCATATTGTTGGAGAAGCCCCGAAGAGGGCCAGGACAGAAGTAACATTGGCTTTTGATGATTCCGACCTAGAGGGTGTGAAGTTTCCCCATGACGACCCGCTGGTCATAACGCCGATAATAGGAAATAGCCCGGTTAAGAGGGTCCTTGTGGATAATGGTGCTTCTGTGGATATCTTGCTCCACGACACCTTTCTAAGGATGGGGTATAACGCCTCCCAGTTGACACCAACCGACATGCCGATATATGGATTTGCTGGAGTAGAATGTCCTGTGGAAGGGATAATTAAATTGCCAACCACCATAGGTACGGAGCCAAGGCAAGCAACGCAGATGCTGGAT
Organism: Apium graveolens; assembly: GCF_009905375.1. Taxonomy (NCBI): domain Eukaryota; kingdom Viridiplantae; phylum Streptophyta; class Magnoliopsida; order Apiales; family Apiaceae; genus Apium; species Apium graveolens. Next base: position 55,115,797 of record NC_133651.1, read on the forward strand.
TTCGTGGTGGTAAAGGCTAGTTCAACTTATAATGCTATCATGGGGAGAATAGGGATACATGCCTTCAAGGCAGTCCCCTCTTCCTACCATTCAGTCATGAAGTTTCCCACCCGAAACGGGATTGGAGAAGAGAGAGGAGATCAAAAAATGGCTAGAAGCTGTTATGTGGCCTCTTTGAGGGCAGATGGAGTCGGGGGGCAGGTTCTTCCTATTGAAGATATGGATGTTCGAGAAAATGATGAGAATAGAGGAAGGCCAGCAGAAGAATTGGTTTCGGTTCCTTTAGATCCCAAGAATCCTGAGAGGATGACTTTCATTGGAGCCACATTAGAGGAGCCCCTTAGAGGGAAGTTAGTGAAATTTTTGCAAGAAAATAGTGATGTGTTTGCATGGTCAGCAGCTGATATGCCAGGTATAGACCCGGAGTTAATTACTCACAAGCTAAACGTGGATCCAAGCCGGAAGACAGTGAAATAAAAGAAAAGAAATTTTGCCCCGGAAAGACAAGAGGCTATAAGGCAGGAAGTGGAAAAGCTCTTAGAGGCTGGTTTCATTGAGGAGATTCAATTTCCGGAGTGGTTAGCAAACCCTGTAATGTTGAAGAAGGCTAATGGAAAGTGGAGGATGTGTATAGACTTCACCGATCTGAATGATGCATGCCCCAAAGACTGTTTTCCGCTGCCTAGAATTGATACCTTGATTGATGCCACCGCTGGACATGAGATGCTGAGTTTCATGGATGGGTTTAGCGGATACAACCAGATCAAAATGCATAAGGATGACATTCCAAAGGTATCATTTATCACTGACTTTGGTGTTTATTGTTATCTTGTTATGGCGTTTGGTCTCAAGAATACAGGAGCCACCTATCAAAGGTTGGTGAATAGAATTTTTAAGGATCTTATTGGTAAGACTATGGAAGTCTATGTTGATGACATGTTAGTCAAGAGTCTAGTAAAGACTGATCATATAGCCCATTTAAGGGAAGCTTTTGAGGTCCTGAGGTACCACAAGATGATGTTGAATCCTACGAAGTGTGCTTTCGGAGTAGGATCTGGAAAATTCTTGGGACTGATGGTCTCAAAGAGGGGAATTGAGGCTAACCCGGATAAGATAAAGGCAATCCTGGACATGGAACCACCAAAAACTGTTAAGGATGTTCAGAAGCTTACAGGAAGGGTTGCTGCGTTAGGACGATTCATCTCCAAGTCAGGAGACAAGTGCTTGTCATTTTTCAAGTCACTAAAGAACATCAAAGACTTCGTATGGAGTGAGGAAAATTAGAAGGCATTTGAAGAGTTAAAGAAGTATATGGGCCAGGCCCCGTTGTTGGCCAAGCCAGTTCTGAATGAAGTTTTATTCTTGTACTTGGCTGTTTTAGAGAGCGCCTTGAGCGCGGTGTTGGTTAAGGAGGAACTGAAAGTCCAGAAACCCGTATACTATGTCAGCAAAATTTTGCATGGTGCTGAGTTGAATTATTCAGCCATTGAGAAATTCGCTTTAGCCTTGGTAATGGCTTCAAGAAAGCTGCGTCCTTATTTTCAAGCTCACCAAATTGAAGTGCTAACAAATCAGCCACTGAGAAATATCATTCACAGTCCCAAGGCAAGTGGGAGACTGATTAAGTGGGCAATAGAGTTGGGAGAGTTCGATCTCAAGTATAAGCCACGTACGGCCATAAAAGCCCAGGCACTAGCTGACTTCGTGGTGGAATGTACCATACCCAACCAAGAAGTCGGGGGGCAGGAAGATACCATACCTCAAGACAAGAGAGTCGACAATGGGGACAGGGAGAAGAATGACAAGGAGAAAGAATATTGGGTTCTCTATTTTGATGGAGCATCAAAAACAAATTCCAGTGGAGCAGGGTTGGTTTTGCAAAGCCCTGATGGGTTCTTAATTGAGTATGCTATGAAGTTAGATTTTCCAACCACAAACAATGAGGCAGAGTATGAAGCCCTGATAGCTGGCCTTGGTCTAGCTGGGACACTTAGAGTCAAAAACTTAAAGGTCCGTGGAGACTCGAAGCTGATCATATCCCAGGTAAAGGGAGAATTTGAGGCAAGGGATGATACGATGGCTAAGTATGTCCGCCTAGTAAGGGCTGTGATGACCCAATTTAATGAATGCCATGTTGAACACATTCCAAGGGAAGAAAATGTTAAGGCAGATGCGCTATCAAAGTTCGCTTCGTCTGAGATTGAAGAAAGTTCAGGAAGTGTGTACTTCCGTGTTTTGAAGACACGGAGCATAGATGTTAAGCTAGTGGCTCACATAGGCTTGGGGACGTCATGGATTGATCCCATCAAGGCTCACATTCAGACCGGTTGGTTGCCAAGTGATGCAACTGAAGCACGGAAGTTAACTGTTCGGGCACTAAGATACTCTTTGATAGATGTGATTCTTTATAAAAGATCTTTCGTGGTTCCCTACTTGAGGTGTCTCAGGCCCGATGAGGCACGCTTGGCTCTTGAAGAAGTGCATGAAGGTATTTGTGGACAACACTTGGGGGGCAGGGCCTTGGCTCATAAGATAACTCGTTTAGGCTTCTATTGGCCAGAAATGATGGCTGATGCCAAAGAATATGTAAAGAAGTGTGACCGCTGTCAGAAGCATGCACCAATTGTTAGACAACCCCCTGAGATGCTGACCTCTATCAACTCGCCTATTCCCTTTGCCATGTGGGGGATGGATATTCTAGGGCCTTTTCCTATGGCCACGGCACAAAGGAAATTTCTGATTGTAGCCATTGATTATTTCACCAAGTGGATCGAAGCCAAACCCTTGGCCAAAATCACTACTAAGCAGGTTGCACAATTCCTATGGGAAAATATTATGTGCCGATATGGAATTCCCCGTATCCTTGTCACTAACAATGGAACACAATTCAACAATGAGGAATTCAAGAAGTATTGTGAAGAAAATGAAATTGAGTTACGATTCACCTCTGTGGCTCACCCGCAAGCCAATGGACAAGCAGAGGTAGCAAATCGGATAATCCTGGATGGACTAAAGAAGAGGATCGAAAAGTCAAGAAATAATTGGGTAGATGAGATACTTCCAACTATTATGGGCCTACAGGACTACTTGTAGAGTCACGACAGATGCAACTCCTTTCATGTTGGCATATGGGGCGGAAGCAGTAGTTCCCGTGGAGATATCACATTCCTCTCCAAGGATTCAGGCTTTCGATGAGAAAGAAAATGAGGAAGGGCAGAGATTAGCCCTGGATTTAATTGATGAAGTGCGAGATAAAGCACATGCAAAGATAGTAGAATATCAGAAAAAAGCTTCATTCTACTACAACCTAAGGGTTAAAGAAAGGTTTTTTAAACAAGGCGATCTAATCTTGAGGAAGATAGAAGCATCTGGTGTAGGACAAAAAGGGAAGCTTGCCCCGAATTGGGAAGGGCCGTACAGAGTCAAGAGTGTTCAAGGTAGAGGAACCTACAAGCTAGAGACTATGGATGGTTTTGAAGTCCCGAGAACTTGGCATGCACAAAACCTGAAGGTTTACTATGTGTAGGGAAGCCGGATACGATTCTCACTCGTCAGGATGGCGAGTAGGTTGAAAAGCACCTTGAAGCTTTGCTTGCTTAGGATTTATATGTTTTAGTTTTATTACGAAGTTTATTAAGACTTGTGTAAGGGACAAATCCCAGACAATTTTATGAAATTCATGAGTTCTTCAAAGTATGTTTGTGGCCTAACAAATAAAAATCAAATGCATGGATGCAAGCATAAAAGGTGATAAATGAAATAGATCTGATAGATGTTACAAAAGTTCGATAAATAAAGTCTCGAAAATAAAAAAAAACAAGCCACGCAGGGCTGAAAAAGCTCTAAGGAGCTGAAGTACCCTCGGCATCCATATCATCGTCCTCTCCACTCTCGCTGGATGTCTCTGTCGTCTCGGAGGAGGAGGAAGAGCTGTCGTCCTCAGCAGGTCTGGAAGAAGACTCGGAAGGAGGAAGGAGTGGATCCTGAGGAACATGGTCCGAGACAACTACTCGGGTACGAAACCTCTGTAGCAAAGCCTCGTCATCAGGGCAGATATAGTCCGCCGGGTTAATATCAGGACAAGCCTCGTTCACGGTCCCAAGGGCCGTGTCCCAACCAGTCCTAAAAAACCCAGGAAAGACTGAATCATCCCTAATCCTCATGGATTGGGCAAACTCCTCCGAGTCCAGATAGTTGTCTATAGCTTTATCCTTCTCCGCCCGAAGTACCACCAGCTCGGCGTTAGACTCTCCGAGTTCTTCCTCCTTGCGCTTGAGCTTCTTCTCCAGGGTAGCGTACTTCTTCTGTTGCCTCCTGAGGGCATTATCGGCCTTATCAGAAGCCCGCTTCCATGATTCGGCTTGCCTCACAGCGCCTTGAAAATAGGCGTTAGACTGAAACAAAGCAATTAACAAAGTATAAGGCAAGAAAATGCTACAAGAGCGAAAAATAAGTTCAAAAAAGAGAAGGCATACCGAAGCCAGAGACTGAGCTCCCATGAGCTTGATCCTCTCAAGATCAGGGGTGGCCACCACATCAGTAAAATCCTTGGGATTCACGCTATGGTAGGACCAATCCCAAGCATGTTTCGTGGAACCAACTACGGTGTCCCCTCGGCGGAATCCCCAGAGAGGCTGAAAGGCGCCTGTGGCAGCAGCAGTAGGGGCAGCAGCAGTGATAGGAGTACCATGGCCTCCAGCTCCTTCAGTTGAGGCCTCCCCTATAGGCTCTTTGTGCTTCTTCAAAAAGATAGGCTCCGTGGCCTTTCCCCGGGTGTCTAGGCCTGCGAGCCGAGCTTTCTTCATCCTAGCTGTTTCCTCAACCAAAGGAACATTGTCCTCGTTAATCTCCTTAGCAGCTGAAACAAAGCAAAGGACAAAATAAGTGAAGTTAATAATGCATGAAATGAAGTAAAATTGAGAAGGGAAGAAAAATACCCTGTTGAGAAACAGAGGATAGTCCCACATGAATCAGGGAAAACTCCTCTAAGAGAGTCCAGCTGGTAGTCGTGCCATCATCCTGAGTAAGCCCATTATAAATAATAGTTTCTTCAGGAGTTAAGTGAATGGATTTGAGGCTACCATCACTGACCTTCCCAAAGGAAGATCGAAAAAGTGTGCCCCAGTCACCATTCTCCCAACGTAACCCGACGAAACTATTCCTCCAATTTTGATTATTATCAGGAATAGAGGCACTGTTAAAGATATGTTTGCTTTTGGGCCTTTGCTTGACATAGACCCAGCCGCAGATATTGGAAGAACTATTGTAACACTGAAAGACTTTCCTAAAAACAGCTACAGAAAGAGGAAAGCCCTCCCTAAGACAGCAGACCATAAAACATAGAATGTTCCTCCAGGCGTTTGGAGGAAGCTGACACGGGTTGATTTGTAAATCAGCCAAAAGATGAGGAATAAAGGGGTGAAAAGGAAACCTAAGCCCAGCATTAAGGGCATCTGTGTAAATGAAAAGAGTATCGGGTCTCCAGTGGCAAGTACGATCACCACCAGAGACTGGAACTAATCTAAGAGGAGGAAGGACGTTATAACGAGCATTTAGTTTATTGAAGTCTATGTTGTGCCAAGTATTACAATGATTAAAAGAGTCGAGATGTGCAGTGGAGGGATATTCATCCCCCCTAGTGTTAATCATATCAATTAAAGACATATATGAAGAGCGGATCTCGATATCCTTACCTCGTTTTGAAGCCGAGGCTATCTTGGCCGCCCTCTCGGAACTCTTGTCAGCTATTTTAGTAAAGACTGGAAAAGACTTGGAAGGCTAAAGGAGGGGATTTGAGAGAGGAGGAGTTTAGAAATTTCTAGGATGATTGAAGAAATGAGATGAGAAGGTGTGAGGATTCCACTCTCCCATCCCACTCTTATATAGTCACAAAGAAGGCTAGTTGGGCCTAGAAAAGCCCATTTGGGCCCAAGAAAAGAATGTTCTGGAAGGATCCAGAAACGAAATTTAAATTAAATAGATATTTACAAAAATTTCTGGAAGAATCCAAAGAGAGCCATAGAAGTTCTGGAAAGTCAGAAATTTGAGCCAAAACCCGGCTAAAAGCAATGGGCCTGAGTTTGAGCCTAAAATGTCAGCCCAAATTAAATTGAAAAGCCCAGAACTAGGGCCCAATTAAAAGGCCTGTGGAAAAAATGGTCAATAAGAAACGAGCCCAGAAAAGGGCCTATATAATTAAAAGTGGGAGGCCCAGGATAAGGCCCACTATATTTAAAAAAAAAAAAGAAGAAGAAGGGGTTAAATCAGGCCCATGAAGCCAAAGCCCTGTTGAAAAAATAGGTCCAAAAATCAGCCCAACAAATCCAACCCAGGTTTAGGGCAGGGGTCATCCCAATAAAAGGTAAGCCCAGAAAAGGGCCTAATTAATTGGGGAATAAGAGCCCAAAAACAAAACCCAAATAAAGGCCCAGGAAAATAGGAATAAAAGGTTGATATCCTGACCCAATTCGATCAGGACTTGCATTACATTCCTAGTCGAATGAGTTGAGATTGAAATTCTGTCGATCAGGGCTGAAGAAAAGGTTTATTTCGATCAGGATTTGGACCTATTCGACCAGGAAGTGTACAGAAATCCAGATCGAAATTGCTTCGATCAGGGCTTAGAAGGAGGGTTAATTCGGTCAGAAAACAAGAATCCTGACCGAAAGGGGAGAAAATCCTATTCGAAAAAAAAGGGGGGTGAAAATCCTGGCCGAAATTCGACCAGGACCTCTGCTCGAATATTCCTGCTCGAAAATCCTTCGACCAGGGCTGATAGAAGGTTAATTCGACCAGGATCCTGGTCGAATGGATTCCTGGTCGAAAATTGCATAAAAAAAAATCCAGAAAAATAAGGAAATTCCTTAAAATAATTTCTGAAAAATGTTAATATTTTCAGAAATAAGGAATAAATCCAGAAAATTAAAGGATAAATCCCAGAAATTAGGGAAAAAATCCAGAAATTAAGGATAAATCCCAAAAATTAGGGGAAAAATCCCAGAAATTAGGGAAAAAATCCAGAAATTAAGGATAAATCCCAAAAATTAGGGGAAAAATCCCAGAAATTAGGGAAAAAATCCAGAAATTAAGGATAAATCCCAGAAAATTAGGGAAAAATCCAGAAATTAGGGAAAAATCCCAGAAAATTAAGGGAAAAATCCAGAAATTAAGGATAAATCCCAGAAAATTAGGGAAAAATCCCAGAAAATTAGGGAAAATCCCAGAAAATTGGGGAAAAATTCCTGGAAATTAAGATAATTTCTGAATAAAAGGAAGATTCATTGTAAATGTGTAGGTCGCTCCACACTTTACGCAAAATGAAACCCTATAAGGGAACGAATAGATTTAACTTCCGCGAAACCTAATCAATGTTTCCCAAAAGTTGGGGGGCAAATGATAGGGATAAATAAGTCCTAATTTTATAATTAATGGGCTGCTAGGCCCAATAATAAGATGTATAATATTCAGACCAGAAAGGTTAAGCCTGATGGACCAGATCAGGCCTGGTGGAATAAAAAAGGCCCAAAAGCCCTAATTATTAATTAATTTTGTAATTAATTAATAAGGGAAAAATCAGCTATTGAGAAGAGTCCCGATAAGGATATAAATCCTTATAGATTAGCCTCAAGGGGACCTAAAAGGATAAGGAATCAGCTTCCTACTTCCTAGGACTCCTAAGTCTATCCTAATTCAGAGGCTTGTCCACCAAGTCTCCTACACCAAGTCCAATTCAAGGACTCCCAACATCTATATAAGGGGTCTCACCCCACAAATCAGAACTACGTTTTTTGACTTGATCCTTGGCAATCAGCAAGGTACGTAGGCATCTTGTTAAGGCAGATTGAGTCACGAAACACAAGAGCAGTCAAATCGAGCCTCAAAGCTCACGTTCCTTAATATTAAATACAGCAATTATATATATTAGTTTTTAATCCATAACAATATTTATAGGCAAAATTTTCAGCTGACAATTTTCCCATAAAATATTATTATTATTAACCCTTTAATTGATTATTCTTATTAACCAATTAACTAATAATTAAAACACCTTTTAATCATTAATCCTTTTTCTAAACACTTTAGAAAAATAATTCTCTCACTTGATTTAATTTCCAAAATTAAATTCTTAATTAATAATATTAAGAACTTTTCTTAATTAATTTATAATTAATTAAATCTCATTTAATCAATTATTAAATTTGCTAATTAATTATTTATTTCACAAATAAATAATTACCAGCCATTATTAATTAATTCCTCCACCATTAAATCATTCTCTTTTATGATGTGACCCTGTAGGTTCAATATTAAGCCGGTAGTAGAAATAAATATTAATAAAACTATTTTATCATTATTTATATAAATTCTCTAATTTATTAAATATGATTAATTAATAAATTATCATATTTATTTTACATCGTGAGGGATACTTCTCAGCATATCGCGACTATCCGGATAATACGAATTCACTGCTCAGAAAACCAAGAACCTATTTAGTGAATAGTTACCGTACAATTAATTCCTTCTACCCTGCAATGTCATGATTAAATACAAGGCATGGAACTCGTGTCAAGCCTATCTTATTTAATCATATGCTTTCCCATTCACTATGCTTAGTTCTAATTAATGTGAATTAGAAACTCCTTTCTAATTTCATTCACTCTGGCCAGAGATTCCTGAACTAGCATAAGTGGATCAGTATTGAACATTCTCTTCCTTTCACTGGAAGGGGTAGATCCTTTATTGATCATACACTATCTTCGTGTACAAATTCCTACACCCAGTAGAGCCCTTATTATTGTCCCTGGAGACTAAGAACTAAACCAAAGTATAGTTCAGTGTACACAAGATGACTATGATGACCTCAAGTCTAATGATACTTGTACAACTATCACTATGTGAACATCTGCTGACACGTGAGTGAACTCCATCAGTTATTCAGCTGTGTGAGTCATGTTCAGTGAACTTATTCTATAATAAGCACCTATATACTAGCTATAGTGTCACCACACAAATGTCTATGAGAACAGACATCCTTCATAATGAAGCAAACATAGTATGTACCGATCTTTGCGGATTACTAATTACCAGTTAGTAATCCTATGACCAGGAAATATTTAAGCTCAGATTTATCATCTTTTAGGTCTCATTATTATGATCTCATCATAATCCATAAAAAGATTTACTCTAAACTATGGTATATCTTATTTAAACACTTAAATAGATAAAGCCCGCAATAAAACCAAAACAAGTCTTTTATTAATATCAATGAAATCAAAACAGATTACATGAAAGTTATTCCTAAATCATAATACATGATTGGACTTAGGACACATCTCTTTCAGTAAATAGCATTCCTAACCCTTCAGGGTACCTGGTGTATGTATTTGTATTTCAGTATTCAGAATCATGTAGTTGATGTATTATATTTAGGACCATGTATGAACTCGGATGGTTGTTTTGTCCCCAAGATATAATCCGGGAGACCCTATGATATATATCTAGCAGTTATTAAGAAATTGATTACCATATTATTGCACTTGATAAAAGCATGCTAGATGATTAATGACATGCTTACCTACGAATGAATTTATCCAAATATGAAATTTTGCAATTGTATTGACATATTTTTATTATCAGAACAATGCTCGCAGAATTTGTCAACCAACAATGAAATGGACCTGATTATGTAGTGAATGAGAAAAGTGACGAAGACCTAGACTATAATGAGTAAAATGAAGAAGAGTGTGTAGAAGAGGAAGCTGAGGATACCCATCAGGGAGGGAACCCTATGAATGAATTTATGGAACTTTTAAGGGACAATGTGAACCAACAACCCATTCCACCACAGCCGTATATTGCCCAACAGACTGCTGCCACTGCATTCAGGGCATTCAAATCTCTCATACCCCCAGAGTTTCTAGGATCTGTCGACCCCGTTGAGGCACGAGCCTGGCTCAAGGAAATAGAAAAGTCCTTCGAAATACTAGGTGTTGAAGAGCGACACAAAACCATTATCGCCTCTTACATGCTGAAGGGGGGAGCTAACTACTGGTGGGAGTCTAAACGAAACCTCGAGACTGATGTTGTGATTCCATGGGATAGATTTAACCGATTGTTCTTAGAAAAGTACTTTCCCAGGTTCATGGAGACTCAGTTGGAGATTAAGTTTTTAGAGCTGAAACAGGATAAGATGACTGTGGCAGAATACGAGGCCAATTTTACTGAGTTGTCACGATTTGTACTGGAATTTATGAATACCGAAGAGAAGAAAGCACGAAGGTTTCAGCTTGGTCTGAAATAGTAGATCCAGAATCGAGTAGCAGTACTAGAACTGACAGATTATGCCACCTTGGTGCAAAAAGCCTCGATTGTTGAAGCGGGTAGTGAACAAAGTTTGAAGGAGAAGGAAAATAGGAAAAGGAAGATAGGAAGTCAAGGTGGAGGAGGAGGAACTAGGAACAAGAGCCTTCCAAGCAAGTTTGTCAGGGGAGTGGTGTCCCAACCTACGAGAGGCCCCAGATTTAGAAAGGCCCCAAGTGAGAGCGTTGGCCAGGGCAGTGGACCATCTAGGGCAACATTCCATAACCAACACCACGCCCCTATACTAGAATATCGAACATGTGGAAAGAGACACCAAGGGGTGTGTGTTTAGACCAGAGTCCCTCTAAAATGCTTCAGATGCAACCAACCAAGACACCTTGCCCCAAATTACCCACGACCAGTATTGACATGTTTCCAGTGTGGGAATATAGGTCATATAAAGAAATATTGCTCCACGCTAAGACCTACGACCTTCGGAATGAGCAGAGCCGCTTCCAACCGGCCCCCAGCTGCAAGGAATTTCAACATGACCGTTCAGGACGCTATCTGGAACACTGATGTGATAGCAGGTACCTTTTTGTTAAATTCCAAAGGTGCAAATGTTTTATTTGGTTCCGGGGTAACCAAGTCTTTTATATCTTTAAATTTTGACAAGAAATTAAAACTTAACGTTGTACCCTTACGTGAGATATTACAAGTGGAAATAGCAAACCGAGAAATAATTCTTGTAGATCAAGCACACCCTAAATGCAAGTTAAAACTAGAAGGGAAAGTCTTTGAGGTTGACTTAATCCCATTTGTGTTAGGAGAATTTGATGTGATCCTAGGAATGGACAGGTTATCCAGTAATGGAGCGCATATAGATTGTGAGCGAAAAAAGGTAAAGATAAGAGTGCAAAATGGAAAGGAAATAGTGTTCAAAGGTCAACGACAGACCCATTAATTTCTCACCATGATTCAGGCTAAGAGATTGTTAAAGAAAGGTAACGAGGCCTACTTGGATTATGTAATGGATACTAAAAACGAGGTTCCCAACATAGAGGACATACCCGTAGTAAATGAATTCGAGGATGTGTTTCCAGAGAACTTACCCGGATTGCCACCCGACAGAGAAAATAGATTTCGTTATAAAACTAGCACCAGGGACGCCACTAGTGTCCAAGGCCCCTTATAGGCTAGCCCCGGTTGAGATGAAGGAATTAGCTTCTCAACTGCAAGAATTATTAGATAACGGGATAATAAGACCCAGTGTGTCACCGTGGGGAGCACCAGTACTGTTCGTAAAGAAAAAGTATGGTAGTATGAGATTATGCATAGACTACCAAGAATTGAATAAGCTGACTATCAAGAATAGGTACCCTCTCCTTAGGATTGACGACCTATTCGACCAGCTCAAGGGTGCTGTGCATTTTTCCAAAATAGATTTGAGGACCGGATATCACCAGTTGAAAATCAAACCTGAGGATATACCAAAGACTGCATTTTGCACTAGGTATGGACATTATGAGTTCTTAGTCATGTCATTTGGGCTAACCAATGTACCCACATCCTTTATGGATTTGATGAATAGAGTGTTCAACAAGTACCTAGATATATATGTGATAGTTTCCATAGATGATATTCTAATCTACTCAAAGATAGAGCAAGAGCATGCATAATATTTGAGCATAGTCTTAGAAATCTTGAGGAATGAGAAATTGTACGCCAAGTTCTCGAAATGCGAGTTTTGGTTAAAGGAAGTTCAGTTCTTGAGACATGTAGTGAGTAACAAAGGAGTTTTAGTCGACCTCGCCAAAATAAAGGCGGTATCCAATTGACCGACTACCCCCACCGAGGTTAGGAGTTTTGTGGGTTTAACAGGATATTACCGAAGATTCGTGCAAGACTTTGCCAAGATAGCCGGCCCATTGACTAGACTTACCCGGGAAACGGAAAAGTTTGTGTGGACAGAGAAATGTGAGGAAAGCTTTCAAGAACTGAAAAGTTGACTAGTGTCGGCACCAGTGCTCGCTCTTCCCGATGGAAAGGGAGAGTTTGTGATATACAACGATGCCTCACACAAGGGACTAGGATGTGTGCTTATGCAACATGGAAAGGTTATTGCGTATGCCTCTCGGCAATTGAAAGAATATGAGATCAGGTACCCAACCCATGATCTAGAATTAACATCTATAGTGTTTGCACTGAAAATTTGGAGGCACTACTTGTACAGTGAAAAATGCGAGATTTACACAGACCATAAGAGCCTCAAGTATATTTTTACTCAGAAAGAACTGAACATGAGACAGAGGAGATGGTTAGAGCTGATTAAGGACTACGATTGTGAAATTTTGTATCACCCAGGTAAAGCCAATGTGGTGGCTGACGCCCTTAGTAGAAAGGAGAGACTTAAAATGATAATGACATATAAGGAGTTAGTTAAGGAATTTGAAATGATGGAGATTAAAGTGAGAATAACCGGCACAGGATCAGAAGGATTATTCAAGATCAAGTTAGTACCGGAACTGACTGAAAAGATATGAGTGTGTCAGGAAAAGAAGATGAATGAAGAAAGAGAAACATTGACCGGTGAAGATGTCAGATGCGAGAAAGATGAGAAAGGAATGATGAGGTATGCATCCCGGATTTGGATTCCGAATGTGCAAGAACTAAAAAATGAGCTGCTGCACGAAGGGCACAGCTCCAGGTATTCAATCCACCCAAGAAGTATGAAAATGTACCGTGACCTTAAGGAATATTATTGGTGGCCTAACATGAAAAGAGATGTGGCAGAGTGGGTCAACAAATGCTTGACATGCCAGAGAGTGAAGGCTGAACATCAACGACCAAGTGGACTATTACGGCCCCTGGAAATTTCGGAATGGAAATGGGAACATATAGCCATGGCATTTGTGACAGGCCTACCAAGGACTAAAACCAATCACGATGCCATATGGGTTATCATAGATAGACTAACCAAGTCCGCGCACTTCCTACCAATCAACGAAAGGTACATCGTAGACAAGCTAGTGGATATTTATTTGAAGGAAATTGCAGTGAGACACGGTGTTCCTGTTTCCATAGTGTCAGATAGAGACCCAAGGTTTAACTCCCGATTTTGGAGAAGCTTCCAAGAGTGTGTAGGCATCAGACTGAATATGAGTACTGCTTACCACCCCTAAACAGATGGGCAAAACGAAAGAACTATTCAAACCCTAGAAGATATATTGCGAGTGTGTGCCATCAACTTTAAAGGGAATTGGAATGATGGCTTACCACTGATTGAATTTTCCTACAATAATAGCTATCACGCTAGCATAGGAATGCCTTCATATGGAGCTTTTTATGGAAGAAGATGTCGCTCTCCCTTATGTTGGGATGAGGTGGGGAACATATAATAATAGGACCCGAGTTAGTCTAGCAAACCAGAGAGATGGTGGAACTCATTAAAAAAAGACTGGTAGCAGCTCAAGACAGACAGAAGAAGTATGCCGACCAGACCAGGAAGGATATAGAGTATGAAGTAGGAGATTCAGTACGGTTGAAGGTATCTCCATGGAAAGGAGTAATGAGATTTGGAAAGAAAGGAAAACTAAGCCCCGGATTCATAGGACCCTTTGAAATCTTGAGGAGAATAGGACCTCTAGCTTACGAGCTCGCCTTGCCTCCTAATCTGCAACAAGTGCACAACGTGTTCCATGTATCAATGCTAAGAAAATACCATACCAATGCGCGACATGTGATAGAATATGAGCAGGAAAACTTACAACCAGACTTGACCTACATTGAGCAACCAGTAAGAGTAATGGACCAGAAAGAACAAGTGCTGAGGAACAAGACTGTGAAACTTATTAGAATCTTGTGGAGAAATCTGAATGTTGAAGAGTCGACTTGGGAACTAGAAGACGCAATGAAGAATAGATATCCCCACATGTTTTCTAATTGATTCCAGGACGGAATCCTTTTTAGAGGGGAAGACTGTAATAAGTTGAATTTTTGAGACTTTGTAAAATACTTAATGAATAGTAACCCTGACAAACAAGGAAAACTTTTTAGCCCACACTATGTTGTGCATGGGAAATTGAGTTTCTGAGTTGATAACATGACTATATGTACCAAATGAGTGTATGTAAATGCTATTAGTTTTCGAAGAAAACGAACTTTGAAAAACGACCGTATCTACGAACCATCAAGGATTACGGGAATCATAATGTAATTACAAATTTAAAATCCTACAAATTCATATCCAACTACGATACTTTAAAATGTAAAGAACGTATAAGAAAGGATTTGCACCGCGAACTTTTTACGAGAATTTATTACGAAAATGAATAAGTGACCGAGCGAACGCGTAAACGAATAAATTAACATATCAAACCAAGCCAACTATACTAGCTAACTAGAGTCAGAAACTAACCATGGTCAAGTAACCAAATAGTAACCTAGACTAGATGGAATGATAACCTAAAGGCTAGTTAATAGTAAACCTAGAATCTAAACCAAGTAGAGTAGCTTGCAACCTAGGATGGCTAGCCAAGATATTCATGGATTTAGTAATACTTGGATATATACAAATTTTATCTCACAAATCTTTCAAGAGAAGTATTTCCAAGAAGCAACAAAAACTCTCTCTTCTCTCTCCCTTTCATCCTATTCGGCTTCATAAAAAAGAAGCAAGAAATAAATTTCAAAACACCAAGTTCTAGCCATGGAAAAATTTCACCATTAAATCCTAAGCATCATACATCCTAAACTAAGGTAAGATAAATTTTTGAGCTCATTCTATTAAGGTTTGATGGGTGAAATAAATTCAACAAAAGTGATAATGAATAGTAATGAATCCTAGTTATAAACCTAGTTTTAGTGGTTGATTTGCTGTTATCTTGATGTTTAGTTAATTAGTTTTAAGGTTGATGATTGTTACCTCAAGAACATGGTGTTCTTGAGAGGAGTTAGTGTTGAGATACTGATTTAATGGTTGTTGATGGTGGTATAATGATTTAACACGTAAACAAAAGTCGGATCGTAATCGTACCCTCGTTAAAACGAACAAAACTCAACTTCAAGTTTCTGCAAAAGTTCCCGAATGTATAAACTGTAGTTTCTTGAAACATAACACTTGATTATGATAGAAAATGTTATAAGTATTGTTTAGGTGCTTGAATCGCTTGATTTCGATTTACGGATCAAAAGTTATGGCCGTTTTAGTAAAAGTGATTTACGCGACAAAAACTGCTACAAATTACGAACTTTGGGAATAGTAATGATTGACTTAAAAATATTCAAATATCATGAAATTTTTAAAGAGAGTAAGGAATAGAGTTTATTAACTTCTATAAAAATTTCAAGTTAAAATAAATATTTTTCAATTTTATAAAAATGTCGGAGCCTAGACCGCGCGATTAGAAAACCATTAAGAATCGTAAACGGAGCCGAGGACCGAAATATAAAAGGCAAAAACGAACATAAAGGATTTCGAAAATAAAGAGAACGTGACATGAATGAGTACTTAAAGGAATAATAAGAGTATAATGAGTTGCGGGAACGATTTATACGTAGCGCGTATGTACGAGTCACCATAAATAAGAACGGGATCTAACAAAATGATCTATGTTTATGATTATAGATTTCCGAGCGGATCCTAGAGTATCCTCCACCTCAAAGTACCCAGGTAAATTTACGAACCCAACTCCATACACTGTTGTGTTGTGAAAAGATTGTTTTACTATCTTTTGCTTAAATGTCATGCTTGCCATGATAACTATTATTTAAGTTTTCGCATCAAAAGCGATAGTGTTACGATGTATATATATCCTAGAATATTTTAGTGCTACCATGAGCGTGATGTATAATTACAAGATCGAGAGTCGGTAATAGTTTTTAAATGATAACCCGGAGATGCTCAGGACGATTAAAGTCCGTATTTATGTTATTTCAAGGGACTCGATGTCAACTTGCCAAGTAGTAAATACCTCGAATTTGATTTAAAACGATTTCTAAAGATCGTATTCCCTAAACGATATTTAACTACTTGAACAATGAATATTATTTCGGATATTCATTTAAATAAGAGAAGTATTCTCCAATAATTATTTATTTCAAACTCGATTAATTATATTATTAAAGATTACTTTAATTATCTAAATATAAATTAGTTGAGAAATATTATTTCAAATATTCTTTTAAAAATATTTTTAATTCGAGGTTTAATTATTATTATTTAATATTTATTTATTTATTAAATGATTTAATGTGATTTAAAAATCATAAAACCTAATTTAAAATACTTTCTGAACTTCAGAATATCATTCGAATTAATTTCAAATCATCGAAGAATATTATCTCGAGTTATCTTAAATATTTTAAATATAGTTTCAAAAGAACTCCCCCTCATTTATCTATCTGTTGATAACGGTGAACTCACATTACCTTAGTACTTCCTCCGAAAATTCTCAGAAGTACATATATATATACATATGAGATAAGCTACACCTATCACCAAGCAAAATACTTGGAGAACTTTGATGTGATTCGAGTTCTTGAGATATGATAAGATTTCTTAAAGGACAAGGGAGGGGTAGAGATCCAATACTTCGTGTATTGGTGAAATTGCCAGTACCGTGAGAGACGGTACTATGTGTATCTAAGGACCTGCGAAGTTTGTGTATACCCGAAATGGGACACATAGCCCGTATACAGCCAGGGTGATAACAAGGAGTTTGGACATCATCCCCTACTAGTAGAAATGTTACTAATTTCCGTCTTACGACTGATCATCGTAAGTGGGGGCTCCAGTGAATGTCCTATTCTTCCAATTGGAATTGTGATGCAATACCGTAACTCAAGCCTAGGTGCTAGGTTTACCATTAAGGTATTTGCAGGATATTAAAAGAATTATTTTCGAAAGAAGGTGTAAATCACCAAGGAAAACTATTTTAAATAAACATATTTATCGTATATGAAATTATACTTGAATTTCTCATACATTCTTTCCATAATGTACATTATTATGCTAGGCATTATAGCTCACACTTGTTTTCATAAATTGACACAACAGAACAGTGAATCAAGATGCATATCATGAAACTCACGGCCAGGAAATGACCAGCTGTTCCGTAGGATGTTTGGTGTTGTACCTCAGGTAGACCGAATAAGCTGGATTGGTTTTCAGTTATTTTTAGTCCGGCTTATTTACAAGTATGACTTATGTAAGATAATAAATAAGAAATGTATATTTGGCCGACGATCTAACCTTATATAAAGGTTATTTCCGCGATAAGACTTAATCACTTTGGGATTGTAATAATTATCACTTTGTGGATTGATACACTCTAGTAATGCATAGTTCGTTTCCAAGACAATAACCTGTAAATGTATGTGTGTTGATAAGTGTGGGGTCGTAAAGGTGTGAGTATTTATATATTGTGGTACGAGATAAGTATTATATAAGATTCAAGATGACCTGGCCTTCTAGATCCCTGACCCCAGATTTTGGGGCGCCACGACAAGGGACCTCTGAAATAAGTTGTTTTGGAGCTAGGGGAAGATGAATACTACACCTTTGATGAGCTAGACGAGATGGATCAATCAATGGCAAAGAATTGGAAAAATTGAAGCTGTGTTGAGGGACAAATTGGAAAAGAATGAGGTGAAACTGAAGTCCTTCAGAAATGCATCTCAGTTGGTTGGACAATACCATGAGAAGAACAAACCATGTGCTAATATAGCTATTAGTTTGGACTATGATGCCTTGAACAATAACAAGAAAAATGAAGGTGACAAAGGTAAGGCAATTGCAGGTCAAGATGTCTCAGTTATGCTAAGAAAAGTATATGCACATTTGTTCAAGGCATGTGAGGTTAATTTCATTGAGTTGGTCATCAAGCAAGAACTTGCAGATGAAGACAATGAAAAGAAAAATGAAGAAACCACTCCTACTGCTGAAATTAAGAAGAAGCCCATTGTTAATCCAGTTTCTAAGACATCAATAAAGAAAATCAAGACTGAGAATACAGGAAAGAAGAAGAAGAACAGGATTGGGAAAATTGGGGTGAACAAGAGAAATAACTTTGCATTTGTTGCAGATGCTCCCAGAAAATAATGTCAAATGTGTGGGGCATCCAATCACCTAACTCACATTTGCAAAAAGGCAGTTAGTGAGCCAAAAGTGGGAGCATGCAAATACAATGAAGCAAAGGCTGAAGATCCCTATTCCTTCTGTGATAAGTTTGATTTTATTCCATACAATATGAAGGTTATGACAAGTTGTCATAAATTGAGAATAGATCTCAAAGAAATCAATCTTGGACCTATAGATAAGAAGGAAAATTCAAATCAATCATTAAACAATATTCTTTCTGAATCATCAAATTCTACTTCTGCAACCTCAGTTAACAAGAAGAAAGTATCCAACACTGCTTGGGTAGTTAAAAAAACTTAGACCTCATTGTGTGGAGGGCAAGGTGAAGAGAGTCATATGGATCATTGACAGTGGATGCTCCATACATATGACAGTTGATAAAGCCCTGCTATCACAATTTGAGGAGATGGCTGGCCATTGGTGACTTTTGGAGACAACATCAAAGGATTTATAATGAGATATGGAAAGTTAATTTCTGGGAATGTTATCATTGAAGATGTAGCACTGGTAGTTGGTCTTGAGGAGAATCTCCTAAGTGTCAGTCAATTCACAGATAGAGGATTCAAGGTTTCATTTGACAAATGAGACTTCTCAATTATCAGCAAAAAGACCGGTGAAGTTTCTTTGAAATGAGCAAGGAAAGGAAGTTTGTTTGTTGCATATCTATACTCAACAAAGAAAACTGTGGCACAAGAAACTCTCTCGCCTGAAGTACAAAGCAATAAATATCTTGGTGAAAAAGGAATTAGTGAGAGGCATGCCAAAACTGGAATTTGCTCAAGATGAAATTTGTGAGGCTTTTTAAAAAGACAATATGAAAAGGTCCAGTCATAAAAGCAAAACTGTGAATTCCATAAGTACACCATTGCAACTTATTCACATGGACCTGTTTGAACAAGTTAATGTCTAGTCTATTTCTAGAAAGAAATATGCACTTGTGATGGTGGATGACTACTCAAGGTATATATGAGTAGAGTTTATGCATTCAAAGGATGAAACTCCACACATCATTATTGAACACATCAAGAAGATTGAGAAGCGGGATGAAGATCAAAATTGTGTGAAAAGATTGAGGAGTGACAATGGAATTCAGGAATGCAATGTTAAATGAATTATGCAAAGACAAGGGTGTTGGTCAAGAGTTCTCAGCTGCAAGGACACCTCAGAAAAATGGGATAATTGAAAGGAAGAATAGAACTCTAGTTGAGGCTGCTAGAATAATGCTGCAAGATGCCAATTTGCCAACAAGTTTTTGGGAAGAAGCTGTCAACACTGCATGCTACACTCAAAACAGATATCTCATCAAAAAAAATCTTGGCACGTCATCTTCTCAATTTTGTCAAAAAGTAATCCTATTGTCAAGCATCTACATGTGTTTAAAAGCAAATATTTTGTGCTCAAAGACAACTCTGAATATGTGGGAAAATTTGACTCTAAAATTTTTGAAGCAATTTTTCTGGGATATTCATTGAAAAGGACTGCCTACAGAGTTTATGTGCTTGAGCAAAAGTCAATAATAAAAAGCACATATGTGACCTTTGATGATGACAAGTGTCCAGGCTTGAAAAGCTTTGATCAGAATGAAGCTGAAGCCCTTACGTTTGAAAATCTAAATATTGATAGTGATTCTGAAGATGAAGCTAGATCAACACAAGCAACATAATAAATGAAGAGTCAACTGAGCAAGTGAATCACGAGAATGAAAATTCATCTCATACACCTGAATTTGATGGCACAAACTCAGGGGGAGAAAGAGGACAAAGTTCTACAAGTCATGCTAATGGTAAAGAAAATGCAGAAAATTCAAGCCAACAAAATTACACCAGGAAATGGGATAGAAGTCACATAAGAGATACAATTATTGGTGATCCAAATGTTGGATTAAGGACTAGAAGTGTAATTGCAAATGAATGTCTACATGCATGCTTTCTTTCACAGATTGAACCTAAGAAAACCGAGGATGCTCTACTTGGTCCTGACTGGATATCTTCCATGCAAGAAGAGCTGAATCAATTTGAGAGAAACAAAGTTTAGAAGTTGGTTCCTGCTCCAAAAAACAATAGCATAATTGGAACAAAGTGGGTGTACATGAATAAAATGGATGCAAATGGAATTTTAACAAGGAATAAAGCAATGTTGGTTGCAAAAGGCTACTCACAAGAAGAAGAAATTGATTAAGATGAAACTTTTGCCCCAGTTGCAATAAGGATCTTTCTTGCATTTGTTGCACATTCAAATTTTAAAGTATATCAAAATGCTTTATTCTAAAGTATTTGACCTTTCTTTGATCACAATGCCTTTTACCTTAGGCCTTGGAGGTTTCTTTGCATCAGAAGCTTTAGACTTTAGATTTGGCTTCTCAGCTGCAAATCTAGCTTCTTCATCCTTTAAATTCTCTAAATCCATTCCAGGATTATGCTTGAGAAATAGTCTTCTAGCAATTTCTTCATCAAGTGTCTGAATTTTAGGATCTTTGTAGTAGACAGTAGTCTGCTTTCCCTTTAGCTTCAGAGTTTGTAAAAACTTTTGAGAGTCTTTAGATCCTGACTGAATCAGGATATCAGAACTTGACATCAGACTTTTAGCATGCACAACATCAGAACTTGACTTCTTCTGTGTAGAAGATTTACTAACATCAGAAATTACTTTCTGTGAAGATTTTCCTTGACCTTTTCCTTGACCTTGACTCTGACCTCTACTCTTATCAGAGTTTCCCTGGTCATTACCTTTATCATCCTTCTTCTTTAGTATTTGACTAGTTGAGCATTTGGACTTAACTACCTTCTCCCCCTTTTTGGCATCATCTGGTAGTAGGAGAGAGAGAAGAAGTTCTACTGAAGATTGAATTTCATTAAGTTGAGCTTTTTGAGAAGCTTGATTTTCCAGGACCTCAGTAATTTGGGCATGTTGCTATTCTTGAACCTTCTCAATAGCTTCAACTTTCTCAGAAATAGGTCTGATAAACCTCTTTTTATCTAGCTTGATCTCCATATCCAGCTTTTCAGCTTTTTTCAGAAGTTTGTCAACCTTTTCATGAGTTATAGAGTGTTGACCTTGAAGAGACTTGATACTTAGAGCTGTGACTTTGAGTTGTGTCTTGAAATCAGAGTTAGTTAACAACTCATCAGCTTTAGCAATATGCTCTGTCAGAACTTTTTAGCTTGGAATGAAATCAGATTCATTCCACTTCTTGGTCCACTCAACCCCTCTGTGAGTTTCTTCCCAAGGAACAGGAGCAGCTTATTCAACAAACATTTCAATCAGTGCCTCCTTTCCAAGAATGGGAGCTGGAGTATTAACTGGAGCTGACTCTCCAGAACTTGCAGAAAACTCATCCTCTTCTAACAGTACTAAAGTGTGTGTCACTGAAGGTGATTCTGGTACAACTTCATCTTTGTCCACATCCAGAATATGTGTGGTAGGAATATTAGCATATAATAGAGAAATTGGTGGAGTTGTCACTTGTACTGTAGGAGTTTCCAGATATAACACAGTTGGAATTATCAGCCTATGAAGGTCAATTTCAGGACTTAATCCTAAATCTTCAACTGTTGTTCCTTTAACTGGAGAGACATGAGGTATAATCACTGTTTCTAGAACAGTGTCTTTAGCTTGAGGCGGGGATGGTAAAGCTTCAATTACAATAGGTTCTGATGAGATCAGAGATTCCTGATCCCCTTCCTCAGCTTCTTCAGTATCCTCAGAGTGAGGTTGTGCCAAATGGCTTCCTGCTCTCTGTTTCTTTGATCTCCTGGATGGTGGAAAAACATGATCTACATCAGAGTTTGTAGATCTTTTCCTTTTCTGAATTTCAGACCCTTCAGCTTCTATCTCCTTCTAAAAAATTACATTTTTAGCTTCTAGCTCTACAAGTTTTGATGTGAGAACCTGTACCTGTTCATCTTCATCAGCTTCATCCCTTAAAATGATCCTCCTCCTGCTCCTTGGCGGAGATTTAGGCACAAAAATAGTCCTTTTAGGCCTAGAGGATGAGGTTCTGATTGTAGGTGCTGTTGGTTGTGGTTGTGAGGATTGTGCTGGTTGGAAATATGATCTGATGGTAGGCTGTGGTTGAGGTTGAGAAGTGGTAGGTTGTGTAGGTGCTGATGGAGGTTGGGATGGTTGTACATCAGGATATATGGCAGTATAGGTGTTTGGATCAGAGTTTACTAAGACTTGTTTGACTGATTGAGGAAGTTGGAGGGGTCTTAGGATAGTCTTCTTATTATCAGTAGATAATAAGTCAGTGAAAGCCCTTTTAACAAGTTTAAAGGGTTCAATTGTCTCACTAAAATTCTGAGGTGCATCAGAACAACAGAAACTGTATATAAGCTGACAGAATCTAGCAAAATAAACTGTATTTCTATCTTCTATCATCCTATCACCTATGAAACCTAGCACAACACTGGCAAAATCAAAATGAGTTTGATGAATTAGAGCATACCCAATTTTTTTACTCAAGATTGGTATAGCATCAAAGTTGGAGCACTTGTTGGCAAAGGCCTTGGTGATGCAGTCGAAAAAGAAACTCCACTCCCTCCTGATATGGGGCCTCTTCAATTGTCCTAGCTTGGACAAAGATTTTTCATAACCAAGGTTTGCCATCATTTGTTGAAGAGCTGGTTCCCCAACTTGTGAACTATAAACATAGTTTTCTGGAAGATGTAAAGCTTGTCGAACAGTTGATAATGTAACCAAGTGTTCATCTTTCCCTGTTGTAAATATGATGCTTGGGTACCCATATTTTCCACCATCATCATAAACACCACTCCTCCAAAACTCTAGTACTTGAGTTCGTGAGAGTGCTTCTGGTTGGGTCAAAGCATACCCAATCTCACTTCGAGAGAGAAAGTTTTATATGAAGTGAAGATCTGATGGAGCTTCGTCCTTGCTAAGTATGGCCAGATAGTTGTTGGGGACGAACTTGGCTCCATTAAAAATAATGTCCTTTGCTGCCATTTTTATGAAAAATCAAGTGAGAAAATGTGTGTATAGAAGGTGTTTGATAAAATGCCTGTTAGAAAATAGCTTCCGAGAATATTAGAGAGAGAGAAAATAAGAGAGATTAGAGAATTAGAGAAGTAGGTAAAAGATTGTAAAATATTTTAACTCCCATATATATACTCTCTATTTGACAACTGTTATAATTGAAGCAGAACCGACATTAGACACATGTCACACGGTAAATAGTCAATACAATAGTTAGTGGGCACTAGAAATAAGCAGTAATGATTGTGCACATGCAGTTGTCAAGGCAAACACATTTCCCACTAACCAAATGATTATCACTATTTTATCTCACCTAATTACTTTCTAATAAATATGACCGTTTCAGTAATTACCACAAATAAGTCAAGTAAATAAATAATGACACGTAAGCATCAGAGTTTCCATCAGGATTTGCATCAGAATTTGACTATTATCATAATTTAACGGTCATCAGAACATGGCTTCTGTACTCAAAAAGTAAATGTCTGTATCTGTTATTCTTCACACAAATACTGACTGGTTTCTTCAGAGTTTAATCATCAGAACTTTCATCAGAACTTGTCCTCAGAATTTATGCAAATAATACTTAACTGTTTGTCAAAAACAACTTAATCACCATAGTAATTTTCATCATTCATATGGAGTGAGAGTGTGTGCATTTGCAAATGATTAGATAAATATTAAAGTCTGATAAACTTCAGTATATCTTAGAAATAAGGCATAACTAAGAAAAGTGCTTAAAATTTGTCTTTAATTTTGAAGTCTACTATAGAATAAATTTATGCAAGAGTCCACCTCAATTGTTTAGCTCATTTTATGCATCTTTTGAAATTCTTTTTACAGTGGCTTCTCAGTGTAAGTGAGTCACAACTGCTTTCAGAATTTATGTTATTAACAGAGTATTTGTCCAGTAATCAGAAAATGTGAAATGTTACCAAGAAAAATTTATTTGCTTTTCTAATGCATATAACTTAATACCAGCAATGCACTTTGGTCTTCCCTTTCACATATATTACTCTAGATCTCAAATGAGTACCTGACTTCAATTTTCTTTTCTTTTCTTTTCTTCAGATAAGTGAGGCTTAACCAGCATGTAGTTCATCCTTAAGATTTACTGACATCAGAATTTGATAGATAAGAAGCAAGAATCTAGTTTGTGACTAAGTAATAAAATACACAAAGTAAATTTGACTAAGCTGAAAATCAGAATTTGCTTGTGTTAATGAATTTCCACATAAACAACTAATTCAAACATGGGATTTCTAGTATGTTAAAGACTACTAGGTCAGCATCTAGCACAGTAATCCTCATTGGAATGAATAGTCACTAACATTCAAAACACTATCAGAGTATATAGAATCACATCATATAACAATTAATATTTAATATATTACAATTTAAGCACATATTACATTGAGATAAGACAATATATAAACACTGATCATAAAGTCTGATGCATGAGAACAAAAACTAAATAGATTTTGAGAAAGAACCTGAAACCATTCCAAGTTCATTTACCAGTCTTGTAAAAGTAAATTCACATAGTGGTTTTGTGAAGATATCTGCTAGTTGTTGATCAGTTGGAACAAAATGCAATTCCATTGTACCTTCCATAACATGTTCCCTTATGAAATGGTACCTAATGCTGATGTGCTTTGTCATTGAGTGTTGAACTGGATTACCTGTCATAGCAATAACACTTTGATAATCACAGTAAATGGGTATTTTAGAAAATTCTAACCCATAGTCCAGTAACTGATTCTTCATCCAAAGAATCTATGCACAACAGCTTCCTGCAGCAATATATTCTGCTTCTGCAGTTGATGTGGAAATTGATTCATGTTTCTTGCTAAACCAAGAAACCAATCTGCCTCCAAGAAATTGGCAGCTTCCACTAGTGCTTTTCCTGTCTATTTTGCATCCTGCAAAATCTGTATCTGAGTAACCTATTAGCATAAAAACTGATTCCCTAGGATACCACAATCCTAGATCAGCTGTACCCTTGAGGTACTTGAAAATTCTTTTTACAGCTATTAGATGAGGTTATCTTGGATCAGCCTGAAATCTTGCACAAAGACAGGTACCATACATGATATCAGGTCTACTTGTTGTTAAATAGAGTAAAGAGCCAATCATATCTCTGTAGTTAGTAATATCTACTGATGCTCCAGTATCTTTATCTAACTTGGTTGCAGTGGCCATAGGAGTGGATGCAGTTGAACAGTCTTGCATTCCAAATTTCTTGAGTAAATTTCTCGTGTACTTGGATTGATTTATGAAAGTACCTTCTTCATTTTGCTTGACTTGAAGTCCCAGAAAATAGCTAAGTTCTCCCATCATACTCATTTGATATCTTGACTGCATTAGCTTTGCAAATCTTTAACAGAGTTTGGTATTTGTAGAACCAAAGATGATATCATCAACATATATCTGTACCAAAAGTAAGTCTGTAAGTCATATGTCATAGCCTATTTGTATATTCGAGGATTCAACTCAACTCAAATAAGAATGTAATAAGTAAATAGTGGATCTACCGTCAGAGAGATCTCGCAAAGTAACATCTGTCAAAGGATTCAGAAACAAGGTTCATCTACAGACTTGAGGAATTAATTCACTGGAAGAAGTTCAAGAAATTGATCATGCCTCAGTGATATAAATCAAGATTGTGGATTTAATCAAGTGATAGAGATCTCGTCAGGGTATCAGATAATTACAAGGATTTAATCTGAAGAAAATCAGAGTATCAAAGTCAAGACATGAAGAAACGTCACGGAAGTTAGTCACTCATGAACCAGACAGTACATCGAGTGTCAACATTGAAGTGGTGGAATTGATTCATATATCTCAGTGATTTTCAGAAGATTTGCAGAAGAATGGGTGTTGTTGAAGACTAGAATTAATTCTCTATTAATTAATTAAGTCATCTAATTTAATTAAGAAAATAAATTATATCTGTGAAGAATAATTTATTTATTAATTAAATTAATTGATTAATTAATTCTGAATTAATTTTAGGAATTTTCAGAATTTAAATTGGATTAAAATCTGCATTAAATCAGCAAGACAATTGAAAATGAACTAGCATGACAATCAGGATTGTCATACCGATTGTCATGCTAGGCCATTTTCAATAGTCTCACCGAAAGTTACACTAGGAGGAGGATTGTCTTGCTAGTTCATTCTGATTGTCATGCTAGTTCATTCAGATTGTCTTGCTAGTTCAATCCATTGTCCTACCGAAAGTCTTGCCAGCTATAGGATTGTCATGCCAGTTCAATTCTATTCGGCTGTTGATTAAAAAGAAGCAGAGCAGCAGCAACTCAATAATCCAGAGAAATAGAAGCCAAGAAAAAACAGAAAGAAAAAGCAGCCGCCTCTGAAACATTCAATTTTTTATCTGCTTAATTCAAGATCAATTTCTAGATTGCAAAGTTAAATCCAATCAACTAGAAATCATTCTCTTGTTCTTGTGTAACAATCTAGCGGATCAAAATCCCTAGAACTTAATCTCAAATCGCGTTTAGCATTTGATTCTAATTATTGCAAAAATAGAAAAAGTTCATGTCGAATTTATTCTAGATTTGTGATAATTGATTTGAGATTAATTCCTTGTAATCGATACAGTTGTTGTAACACCTTTCAAGTTTAATAAAAGTTTTATTTAACTTGAATTTTGTTTCACATTTTTTATTCCGCATTTAATTCGATTATTCGGTACTGTTTGTATTCAACCCCCCCTTCTACAAACACATTGGGACCTAACAATTGGTATCAGAGCCTTCTGATTAACGAACAAATCAAGATCCTAGACTTTTGTGATTTTTCAACTCCTTGAATTTTTATTTATTCAAAAATTCATAATGACTTCACATAAAGTTGGAACCGTTAAAATTCCACAATTTGATAAAGAGAATTATATCATGTGGAAGAAGAAGATGCTATTATTTTTACAAGTTGCAAATCCCAAATATTCAAACTTGTTAAAGAAGGGTATAAAAACTCCGATGGTTATTGAACCGGAGGTAATAATAGATGGTGTGGTGACTACTAAAGCTAGAACCTATCCAAAAGAGCCCGAAGATTTTACTCCTGCTGAGAAGGAAGAAGCCTCCTTGGATGCCATCCTTCAATTAATATTAATTGATTCCCTTGATCCCTTGATGAACAGACATGTGATGAACTGTAAAAATTCTAAACACATGTGGGAAACTATTGAGGTAATTAATGAAGGCACAGAGGAAGTTAGGGAGAACAAGTTGGAAATCCTAACCTCTGAATATGAATATTTCAAATCAAATCCAGGAGAAGGAATTACTGAAGTGTTTGAGAGGTACAATGCGTTGATCAACAACCTGAACATCAATGGAAAGTATTATTCAATCAGGGAGATCAACAAAAAGTTCCTTTTAACACTGCCAGCTCATCTTGAACATAGAATCACTGCCATTAGAGAAGCTAGAGACCTGAAT
Source organism: Apium graveolens (assembly GCF_009905375.1). NCBI lineage: Eukaryota > Viridiplantae > Streptophyta > Magnoliopsida > Apiales > Apiaceae > Apium > Apium graveolens. The sequence goes on from NC_133651.1 coordinate 55,143,697, forward strand.
GAGATTTCTTTGGACAGGCTCTATGGAGTGTTAAAAACCTATGAGTTGGAGCAGATTCAACAGAAGGAAGTCTACGGGAAGGATAGAATGGTCAGCACATCTACTGCACTTGTAGCTGAAGGTCAACAACAACAGCAATCTCAACAATTGGAGAGGATGGTACAGTGTTCCAAGGCTGAGGAAAATATGTTAGTAGCAGAATATGATCCCCCTACTACAAATCAATCAAGTGATGATTTTTATTCCTTGGAAGAGCTGGAGCAATTGGAAGACGAGTCAATGGCCCAAATTGTCAAGAGATTCTCCCATGTCAGATTCAAGAGGAATCCCAAGCTTAAGTACAAGTCCAACTACAACAAATTCCAGAAAGGTGGATCTTCATCCTCTAACACCAGCAGTGGTGGATACAAAACAGGGATGGTTGATCGGAGCACCATTAGATGCTATAACTGCAATGAGTTGGGACACTTTGCCACAGAATGTAGGAAGCCAAAGCAAGTAAGAAAGAACTCTGAAAGGGCTTATCTGGCAAAGGGAAGAAGCTGGGATGATACTGACAGTGAAGATGAAGATGAAGGAAATCTTGCTCTTATGGCTATTGATGGAAAAGCTTCATCATCAAGAATAGAGGTAAAACTTTCTGATGCTGAAATGGTTTATCATCTAAGAGGTAACTTAGATTGTGCACGTCGTGATAATGAACTGTTAAGTTTACAGATCACAGACCTTGAGAAAGAGGTCAATGAATTAAGACTTGTGCACATTAATCAAGACAAATTAAAAGAACAAGTATCTTTTCTAGAGAATAGAGTTGACTGTTATAGAAAACTCGAAACTATTCTCAAAGACAAGATCACCGGTCTTGAGACTAAGGTTAGAGCCTACTTCAATTCTTGTTCGAAGGCTAAAGAGTTCTACAGTAAGCAATCTGTTAATCAAACATCTGGAATAGGTTATGATTACAATGTTGCTATTGGAGAATTAGGCATAAACTCCCCTCCTCGTGTCTGTGCTAAAGGGAGGGAAGTACCACATGTGCTTAAGGGTGTTGATGAACCCCTCTATAAACCATCAATTGCTGAACCATTTGATGCGACCTCTTCTGTTATTCAAGAAGAAATACGTGCTGAAGATCTTGCTAATGAGAAGGTTGTTTCCAAGTCAAGTGTGTCGAAAGTTCCAGTCAAAGTTGTGAAAGCAACTGAGACTAACTCAGACACACATGAGTTGGATAACAAAAATGCCATGTCTGCCATGCATAAATTGCCTACTATTAATCACTCTCATAAAGCATGTGGTGTTTCTAATTGTATGTCTTGTGCTTTTAATATGATGTATGCTTATTTTAATGGTAAGCATGTTTCTAATGATAAGACTACTCCTCGTCAGCATGTGAATAACAAGAAGCATGATAGGTCTAAGACTGCTAGTCCTTCTAAGGCTAGAAAGGAGACATTTGTGCCTAAGCTTAAACAGAAATTTGTTAAAGCTGTTTACAAGGTCAAATGTTCAGTCATTGAGAAAGTTGAGACCATTAAGATTAAAAATGTTGTTTTTCCTGACAAAGGACAATTCTACAAGTATGCCGGGCCCAACCAAGTTTGGGTTCCGAAGAAGGGTTAATCCATTTGTGTTACAGGGCATTAAAACAGGTGAAACCGGAAGTGTGGATTCTTGACAATGGATCATCAAGACATATGACCGGAGATAGAGCCCTGCTATCAAATGTGGATTGAGAAAGCTGGCCCCCTGGTTACCTTTGGAGATAACAGCAAAGGTTTATCTGAGGGATATGGCTGTTTGCAAGCTTGATATGTTATCAGTAAAATTTTGAATAGTGTGCTAGGTTATTATTAGGAAGCAGTATCTAACATATAGCACCAGTGACGAGACTTGAGAATATTACGACATATTAGGCACCTGATGCACATTACACTTGGAATTGGACTCTAGTAAGATGTGTACAAGTGTACTCCTGGTTGGTGAGTCAAAAGAGGAAGTCAATGCACCTCAGTTCATGGACTTTATGCAATCTCTTCTTCACAATCTCACTTCAGGTTGGTATGAACTAGTGTACTGCTCAAGTAATCGTCATATTTATAACTCTCTTATCATTAGGCACAACCATATTGTTTTATATGTGCAGTGATATATTGGTTATGCAACATAACAATTAGTATCTAAAGTACTTGACAAGTATCGGTCAATGATATGTTGTTAACATTATGTTGCAGATATTTGTAAGCTTTTGACATGAATGAGAATTACTTAGACTTTACCCTAAGTGATCAATGTTTTATCAAAAACTCATTCATATTGAAAAACAAAATCAAACTTCTTTCTACATTAGTGATTTCTTATTTCATGTAAAATCTTTTGAAATCACTATTGTAAATCATTTTCTCTCTATTACCATATATTCTGTGTTACAGGTTCAGTCTCCAATGACTTTCTTTCATTGACAGTCATGAGGTTGAAAACCCATAACGTCTATCCCAGACTGTAAAGACAAACACAAAAACAGAACCAACCAACACTCTCTTACCACTAAATGTAGTATGAATGAGCGTGAGGGAGATAGTGCCTTAGTGCACCACAGAAGGAAGGTTCTGTAGTCAACCCAGTAGCTCTGTCTCCTACATAGATGAGTAGTATTTAAACCGAGACAACTGCTAGCCCCCATACATCTTCTCAAAAAGATGTAATGGCTGAAAAGGTACAAAAACAGTTATTAGATTCATTCTCTCAAAAGGGTGCGTCTATTGAAATTTGCCTGTCAGCCAAGGTATCCGATATAGTGTCACCACTTCAAACATAAACAATTCTTGATGCACAATGATAGGTTACACACACAAAGGATGAGTTGACGGAAACAAGAGTTTCAACCATTTTAAGGTCAGATTCGATTGTTCAAGGTTCGTTAGTGGACCAATTGCCTTTACAGGTGTTAGGAGAGGATACTGATCCAAAAGCCATATGTCAGTGGTCAGTGTCTACCTCCCCAGGCTTAAATCCCCTGGATGCATCTGCGGATAGTGGATCTGACATAGGCGCAAATCGGCAACTTGTTGATAATGATTCAGATATTACCTGATGAGTCACAAGGAAATGTCTTCACAGGCATTCGAAGGGAACTTTGATCTTTATGCTAAATTCTTTGGATCATTGTTTACCTTCCCAGAATTCAAATCTGGAACCCTAAAAGGGAAACTAGCAACTTTTAAATTATGACTCAGATTCATCTGACGAGTTTAACAAGGATGGGGATTTGCGAACTCCCATTGCACCACCTGTGACCTCCTTAAGGATGGCTAAGGTGATTTTCCTTGCAGGTACAGCTGGATTATGGAGCTATGAGAGAAGAGTGATACACTTGTGAGAATGAGTGTAAACACGAGTGGAGAGAAGAGTGAAACACATGTGAGGTACACTAAACAGAATCACACACTCACAGTGAGGAAGAAAGAGAAACTACTTGTTATTTCTTTTCCAACCAAGTGAAATATGAGAACTCCTTCAGACGACGGCATACATTCCTTCTTTAAGGGGGAGATAAAAGCTTAAGTAATAGTTTGAAGGATTCCTCAACTAAGGGGGAGAAATAGCAGGGAGTAAGAAAAAAGATCCTACTTGTACACTACACCACACCATTGTTGTTTGTAACTACGGATCCTATTGTACGGGAGAGGTGGTAAACACAAGATGATTTTCTAAGTAAGGGGAGAAGCTGTTTTCAAAAGGGGAGTACCATTGGCTTTTATCTACGGATCCTATTGTACGGGAGAGGTGGTAAACGAAGGTGATCTTCTTTAATCAGTTGATTCTCATAGGGGGAGAAACAAGAGAGATATGGGCTTCTCAATAGGAAATGTGGTTGTACAAATGAAAATGGAACTACTTGAAGATATGTTCAGTCTAGAGGAACATCTACTTGGAATCTGGAAAATGTTAAATCTCATCCAGAACTTTTCTGCTATTTACTTTGCATGTATGTTATATCTTTTTCTTATTTGTTAGTTGAGTTATCCTCTAGGTATTTGTGTGTTATTGTCTAACAAACAAATAGGGGGATATTGTAAGTCATATGTCATAGCCTATTTGTATATTCGAGGATTCAACTCAACTCAAATAAGAATGTAATAAGTAAATAGTGGATCTACCGTCAGAGAGATCTCGCAAAGTAACATCTGTCAAAGGATTCAGAAACAAGGTTCATCTACAGACTTGAGGAATTAATTCACTGGAAGAAGTTCAAGAAATTGATCATGCCTCAGTGATATAAATCAAGATTGTGGATTTAATCAAGTGACAGAGATCTCGTCAGGGTATCAGATAATTACAAGGATTTAATCTGAAGAAAATCAGAGTATCAAAGTCAAGACATGAAGAAACGTCACGGAAGTTAGTCACTCATGAACCAGACAGTACATCGAGTGTCAACATTGAAGTGGTGGAATTGATTCATATATCTCAGTGATTTTCAGAAGATTTGCAGAAGAATGGGTGTTGTTGAAGACTAGAATTAATTCTCTATTAATTAATTAAGTTATCTAATTTAATTAAGAAAATAAATTATATCTGTGAAGAATAATTTATTTATTAATTAAATTAATTGATTAATTAATTCTGAATTAATTTTAGGAATTTTCAGAATTTAAATTGGATTAAAATTTGCATTAAATCAGCAAGACAATTGAAAATGAACTAGCATGACAATCAGGATTGTCATACCGATTGTCATGCTAGGCCATTTTCAATAGTCTCACCGAAAGTTACACTAGGAGGAGGATTGTCTTGCTAGTTCATTCTGATTGTCATGCTAGTTCATTCAGATTGTCTTGCTAGTTCAATCCATTGTCCTACCGAAAGTCTTGCCAGCTATAGGATTGTCATGCCAGTTCAATTCTATTCGGCTGTTGATTAAAAAGAAGCAGAGCAACAGCAACTCAATAATCCAGAGAAATAGAAGCCAAGAAAAAACAGAAAGAAAAAGCAGCCGCCTCTGAAACATTCAATTTTTTATTTGCTTAATTCAAGATCAATTTCTAGATTGCAAAGTTAAATCCAATCAACTAGAAATCATTCTCTTGTTCTTGTGTAACAATCTAGCGGATCAAAATCCCTAGAACTTAATCTCAAATCGCGTTTAGCATTTGATTCTAATTATTGCAAAAATAGAAAAAGTTCATGTCGAATTTATTCTAGATTTATGATAATTGATTTGAGATTAATTCCTTGTAATCGATACAGTTGTTGTAACACCTTTCAAGTTTAATAAAAGTTTTATTTAACTTGAATTTTGTTTCACATTTTTTATTCCGCATTTAATTCGATTATTCGGTACTATTTGTATTCAACCCCCCCATCTACAAACACATTGGGACCTAACAAAGTCCTTTCCATGATGAGATATATCAATGTTTTATCAATTGTGCCTCTGTTAAATCCACTTTCTAGAAGGAATTGAGCTAAAGTCTCATACCTTGCTCTTGGAGCTTGCTTAAGGCCATAAAGTGCTTTGTCAAGCCTGTAGACATGATTTGGAAATTTTGTATCTACAAAGCCCGGAGGTTGTTCAATATATACCTCTTCTTCCAATTCTTCATTCAGAAAAGCACTTTTCACATCTATTTGAAAGACTTTAAACTACTTGTGAGCAGCATAAGCCAAAAAGATTCTTATGGCTTCCAATATAGCAACTAGAGCAAATATTTCATCATAATCAATACTCTCCTATTGAGAGTAGCCTTTAGCAACCAGCCTTGCTTTGTTTCTTGTAATTATGCCATCACTGTCAGTTTTGTTTCTGAACATCCATTTTGTGCCAACAATGGATCTGTTCTTTGGTCTTGGAACTAGGGTCCAGACTTTATTTCTTTCAAATTCATTTTACTCTTCCTACATTGCTTGCACCCAATCAGCATCTTGAAGAGCTTCTTCCACTTTCTTTGGTTCAGTCTGAGATAGAAAGGAATGATAGAGACATTCATTTGATGTTGCTGTTCTAGTTCGGACACCTGCTTCAGGATCTCCAATTATCAAGTCAGGTGTGTGTGATTTAGTCCACTTCCTTGCAGATGGAAGTTGTTCTCTCGAACTTGATCCTCCCCCATGATCCATGTTGTCTCCATCAGCATTTTCTGATGCTCCCCCTGAAGTTATTCTCTCTGAAATTTCAGAATTTGAGTTGGATTCTTCAGGAATTGAAGAATCAGAGTTTCTAGAATTATCAGAGTTTGGCTCATCAGAACTTGATGAATCAAAACTTGAAGAACCAGTGACAGGTTATGATGCTTCTTGAGAGTTTTGAGATGTGATAGGTTCATCAGCTTGATCCCCCTGAACATGTGCATTTTCCCTTGGTGTAGTTACCACAGTTTCAATGACATAAGAGTTTAACCCGTCTGAACTTACAGGATCAGGATTTAGGTCATGAGAAGTTAAATCTTCATTTTCAAATCTCAGCTGATCATGATCATTAAAATCTTCAATTCCAGTAATCTTTTTATCATCAAAAGATACATTGATAGATTCCATGAGAACACTTGTTCTTAAATTGTAGACTCTGAAGGCTTTTGTGGAAAGTGGATATCCAACAAAAATTCCTTCATCAGCTTTTAGATCAAATTTTGACAGCTGTTCAGAATGAGTCTTAAGAACAAAACATTTGCATCCAAATACATGAATGTATTTCAGATTTGGCTTCTTTTTCTTCACCATCTCATTTGGTGTTTTTCCATGCTTGTTTATGAGTGTAGCATTCTGTGTAAAACAAGCAGTCTGCACAGCTTCATCCCAAAAGTAGGTTGGTAGCTTTGCTTCATCAAGCATAGTTTGTGCAGCTTCAATGAGAGTCCTGTTCTTTCTTTCTACAACTCCATTTTGCTGTGGAGTTCCAGGTGCAGAAAATTCCTGCTTTATACCATGCTCTTGGCAGAACTCTTCCATGATTGAATTCTTAAACTCTGTGCCATTATCACTTCTTATTATTTTAACAGAGTCTTTGACCAATTTATCCAGCTGTCTGACATGATCAGTTAGAATAGATGCAGTTTCATTCTTCTTGTGCAAGTAATACACCAAAGTGTATCTTGTGAACTCATCCACTATAACCATAGCATATTTCTTCTTTGCAATTGACATGACATTGACTGGACCAAATAGATCAACATGCAGTAAGTGATAAGGCTCAAGAATTGAGGATTCAGTTTTGCTCTTGAATGAAGATTTTCTTTGTTTTGCCTTTTGACAAGAATCACAAAGGCCATCAGGAGCAAATACTGATTTTGGCAGTCCTCTCACAAGATCTTTCTTTACTAGCTCATTTATGTTGTTGAAATTTAAATGAGGGAGTCTCTTGTGCCAATTCCAGCTTTTTTCAATTGATTCTCTACTCAACAGACAGATTGCAGAACCATCAGAGTTTGTTGAAAGTCTAGATTCATATATGTTACCATGCCTGTAACCTTTCAGAACCACTTTGCTTGTAGAATTACTTACAACTTCACAGTGTTCTTCAAAGAAATCTACATGATAACCTATGTCACAGATTTGACTCACACTTAGCAGGTTGTGTTTAGGTCCTTAGACAAGAGCTACTGTTTCAATGATGACATTCCCAAGATTGATATTGCCATATCCCAAAGTCTTTCCCATGTTGCCATCTCCATAAGAAACTCCTGGTCCAGCTTTCTCCACAAAGTCTGGTAGCAGGGCTTTATTTCCAGTCATATGTCCTGAACATCCACTGTCCAGGACTATGATGTTTTTCATGTTGCCCTGCAATCACAAAGACCACTATTGGTTAGTTTTAAGGACCCAGACTTGCTTGGATCCTTTGGCCTTTTTAAGATTGTTATCATTTGCAGCGGATTTAATTTCCGAGTTTATGCTAACATGCTTCTTATCAGACTTTATATCAGAATTTGCATCAGAATTTACACTTGAAGGAATTTCACTAACTTTCTTCAAAGAAGGTTTTATTTGATAATAATCATAGTACAAACTATGATATTCCTTACAAGTATAAATGGAATTCCATAAACTACCACAATGAAAACAAGGATTTTATGGTTTAAACCTAACAGAATGACTCTTAACTCCTGATCTAGGAGGTAAAGAGTTTATATCTTTATTTTTCCTGCAAAAAGTAGCAAGATGGTTAGAATTTCCACAGTTATAACATTTCTTCCTATGAGTATTAAGAACAGGCATATAATTATTGCTTTTATTCACACCTTCCTTTCCATTCCTATTTTTCCTATCTTCCTTTACCTTGTTCACATTTCTAATCTCTTTCAGCTTATGCTTAAGCTGCTTTTTTGTCATTAAACCTATGTAAGTTGAAGCTGGTTTGTCCTGTTTTAATTTGTCAAAAGTTGACTTTTCTTTGACTTCTGTCCTAAAATCTATCATCTTTTTAGAATCAGACATTACAGTTTTTGCTACAAACTTAACAGGATAAATTTTAGGCTTTTCAGCTTTCTTGGTAAAGTTTGGTTTAGATAACACATTTTCCTTTTCTACTTTATCATCTTCATAACCTAAGCCTTCTTTCCAGTTTCAACTACTTAGTATCTTCTGAGTTGTTCTGCCAGAGTTAGTCCAAGTTTTGATGATTTCTCTTTCCTTTTCTAATTCAGATTTAAGAGATTTATTCAGTTTTAGCACTTCATCTCTAACATACAAAGCATCATCTCTTTCTTTCTGAATTTGATGGAACATAACTAACTCTTTTTCTAATTAATCAATTCTGTTTCTAAGAGCAAGACTTTCAGATGTTAATCTTTCATTTGTTAAAGTCTGATCTCTAAAACTAATGAACATGGTTTTAAGATATAATCTCAACTCAGTAATATCATCAGTATGAAAAGCAAAAGTTGTTTGAGGTACCTTCAATTCAGCAGTGTCAGTACTGCTATCAGCATTTGCCATCAAGGCATAGTTCACCTCATTTTCAGAATCTAAAGTGTCTGTCTTGCTTTTCTTCTTTGTGACAAGTGTCTTGCCTTTATCACTTTTTCCTTTCTTGCATTCAGGAGATATGTGGCATCTTTCACCACAATTATAGCATTTGACATTTGAGTTGTCTCCTCTGTCAGACTTTCCTCCTTTGCATTCAGACTTTCTGTTAGATATATTTGAGACGTCATGTGTAATCTGATTTGTGTTTAGTTCTCAGAACTTAACAACAAAACTTATCAGGACTTACTGGAAATCAGAACTTACTGAAGTCAGAACTTAATATCAGAACTTAAGGCGTCAGAAGATATATATCAGGACATAAGTGTGGGAAGACTTTAGATATGGAATGCGGCTGATTTACAAGAGAAGATCTGGACTAAAACAAAAGAAGATATGCATGAATAGTTAGAGGACTAGAAGACTTGTAGAAGATATCTGATTGATATATTTTAGGAGACAGAATTATATTCCATATCAATTAGAAGATATCTTGTAACTGTGTACTATATAAACACAGCTTAGGGTTTACACTAGATGTGTTATCATTATCGAGAAGATTATACATTGCAACCTAGCAGCTATTAGTGATATTGTTCATCACTGAGAGAGAACAACAGTTCTATTGTAACAGAGTCTATTTTAATATACTTGATCATTGTTACACACTTGTGTTAAAATTGATTTGATTGTATAAACACTATATTCAACTCCCTTCTATAGTGTTGTGTGACCTAACAAGTGGTATCGGAGCTTTTCTGTTAACACACATACAATATAAAATCCAAATGACAATCATGTCTGAAGAAACACAAACCCCAATTAAGCCCACTAAAACTCAAGAAACTCAGAACACTCCAACCCACAGTCGATATGAGACAATTAGGGTTCCCATACTGAGCCCGTCTGAGTATCCCATATGGAAGGTGAAGATGGCTATGTTTCTGGAAGCTACAGATCCAGAATACCTTGACAAAATTAATGAAGAACCATATAAGCCTACCAAGCTCTCTGTTGTAGTTGTTGATCAACCAGCAAAGACTATACCAAAGGAGAGAGGTGAATACACACCTGAAGATATCTCATCTATTGCCAATGATGCAAGGGTAAAATATTTGCTACATAGTGCAATTGATAATGTCATGTCAAACAGGGTAATTGGATGCAAGACTGCAAAGGAGATATAGGATGCTTTGGAGACAAGATGCCAGGGAACTGATGCAATCAAAAAGAACAGGAGGACTATACTCACTCAAAAGTATGAGTGCTTTGACTCAAAAGCTGATGAGTCATTAACTGATTTATATGACAGGTTTGTCAAACTCTTGAATGATCTATCACTGGTGGATAAGGAATATGATCTTGAAGATTCAAATCTAAAATTCCTTTTAGCTCTTCCTGAAAATTGGGATTTGAAGTCTACTACCATAAGAGATAACTATGATCTTACTGAAACTACTCTTGATGAAATTTATGGTATGCTCAAGACTTATGAACTTGAGATGGATTAAAGGAGTAAGAGGCATAGAAGAAAGTCAAGGACAGTTGCTCTTAAAGCTGAGGAGGAGTCTCCTAAACTTGTTGTCATAAAGAAGGGCAAAGGAAAGGCTCTTATCATAAAGTCTGATTCAGAGTCATCATATTCTGATGATGATGATGATTCAGAAACTGAAAGTTTATCTGAAGTTGATGTTGATGCAGAGATGATGCAACTGTGTGCTCTTATGGTGAAGGGTATCACAAAGATAGCCTACAAGAAATTCAGAATGGGCAAGAAGTTTTCCAGGAAAGGTGGAAGTTCTAATAAGAAAGGGTTCAAAAAGTCTGAAGGCAAAGGAGGAAAGTCTGACAGAGGAGACAACTCAAATGTCAAATGCTACAATTGTGGTGAAAGAGGCCACATATCTCCTGACTGCAAGAAAGGAAAAAGTGATAAAGGCAAGGCACTTGTCACAAAGAAGAAAAGCTGGACAGACACTTCAGATTCTGAAGATGAGGTGAACTATGCCTTGATGGCAAATGCTGATAGCAGTACTGACACTGCTGAATTGAAGGTACCTCAAATTACCTTTTCTTTTCATACTGATGATATTACTGAGTTGAGATTACACCTTAAAACCATTTCCATTAGTTTTAGAGATCAGATTTTAACATGTGAAAGATTAACATCTGAAAGTCTTGCTCTTAAAAACAGAAATAACTATTTAGAAAAGGAGTTAGTTTTCTTCATCAAACTAAGAAAGAAAGAGATGAGGCTTTGTATGTTAGAGATGAAGTGCTAAAAATTAAATGAATCTCTAAAAACTGATTTAGAAAAGGAAAGAAAGATCATCAGAACTTCGACTAACTCTGGCAGAACAACTCAGAATTTACTAAGTAGTGGAAACTGGAAAGAGAGCTTAGGTTATGGAGATGATAAAAGTGAGAAAGGAACTGTGCAAATTGAGCCAATTTGTGTTAAACAGACTGCTAAGCCAAAGGTAAATCCTGTTAAATTTGTAGAAAAAACTGTTATGTCTGATTCTGAAAAGATGAAAGATTCTAAGACAGAAGTAAAAGAAAAGTCAACTTCTGACAGATTAAAACAGGATAAACCAACTGAAGTAAACATAGGCTTAATGACAAAGAAGCAGCTTAAGCATAAGCTGAAAGAGATTAGAAATGTGAACAAGGTAAAGGAAGCTAGGAAAAATAGGAATGGAAAGGAAGGTGTGAATAAAAGCAATAATTATATGCCTGTTCCTAATGCTCCTTGAAAGAAATGCTATAACTGTAGAAACTCTAACCATCTTGCTTCTTTTTGCAGGAAAAATAAAGATATAAACTATTTACCTCCTAAATCAGGAGTTAAGAGTCAGCCTGTTAGGTTTAAACCACAAAATCCTTGTTTTCATTGTGGTTGTTTATGGCATTCCATTTATACTTGTAAGGAATATCATAGTTTGTACTATGATTATTATCAAATAAAACCTTCTTTGAAGAAAGTTAGTGTAATTCCTTATAGTGTAAGTTCTGATACAAAGTCTGATATAAAGTCTGATAAACAGCATGTTAGCATAAACTCTAAAATTAAATCCGCTACAAATTCTAACAAACTTAAAAAGGCCAAAGGATCAAAGCAAGTCTGGGTCCTTAAAACTAACCAATAGTGGTCTTTGTGATTGCAGGGCAACAGGAAAAATATCCTAGTTCTTGACAGTGAATGTTCAGGACATATGACTGGATATAAAGCCCTGCTATCAGACTTTGTGGAGAAAGCCGGCCCAGGAGTTTCTTATGGAGATGGCAACATGGGAAAAACTCTGGGATATGGAAATATCAATCTTGGGAATGTCATCATTGAATCAGTAGCTCTTGTCTCAGGACTTAAACACAATCTGCTAAGTGTGAGTCAAATCTGTGACAGAGGTTATCATGTGGATTTCTTTGAAGAACACTGTAAAGTTGTAAGTAATTTAACAGTAAAAGTAGTTCTGAAAGGTTACAGGCATGGTAAAATATATGAAGTTAGACTTTCAACAAACTCTGATGGTTCTGCAATTTGTCTGTTGAGTAGAGCATCAATTGAAGAAAGATGGAATTGGCACAAGAGACTCTCTCATTTAAATTTCAACAACATAAATGAGCTAGTAAAAAAAGATCTTGTTAGAAGACTGCCAAAATCAGTATTTGCTCCTGATGGCCTTTGTGATTCATGTCAAAAGGTAAAACAAAGAAAATATTCAATTAAGAGCAAAACTGAATCCTCAATTCTTGAGCCTTACCTACTACATATTGATCTATTTTGGTCCAGTCAATGTCATGTCCATTGCAAAGAAGAAATATGCTATGGTTATAGTGGATCAGTTCACAAGATACATTTGGGTATATTTCTTGCACAAGAAGAATGAAACTGCATCTACTCTAACTGATCATGTCAGACAGCTGGATAAATTGGTCAAAGATTCTTTTAAAATCATAAGAAGTGATAATAGCACTGAGTTCAAGAATTCCATTATGGAAGAGTTCTGCAAAGAGCATGGAATTAAGCAGGAATTTTCTGCACCTGGAACTCCACAACAATATGGAGTTGTAGAAAGAAAGAACAGGACTCTCAATGAAGCTGCACGAACTATGTTTGATGAAGCAAAGCTGCCAACCTACTTTTGGGCTGAAGCTGTGCAGATTGCTTGTTTTACATAAAATGCTACACTCATAAACAAGCATGGAAAAACACCATATGAGATGGAGAATAAAAAGAATCCAAATCTGAAATGCTTTCATGTATTTGGATGTAAGTGTTTTGTTCTTAAGACTCATCCTGAACAGCTGTCAAAATTTGATCTAAAAGCTGATAAAGGAATTTTTGTTGCATATCCACTTCCACAAAAGCCTTCAGAGTCTACAATTTAAGAACAAGGGTTGTCATGGAATCTATCAATGTATATTTTGATGATAAAAAGATTACTGGACTTGAAGATTTCAATGATCATGATCAGCTGAGATTTAAAAATGAAGATTTAAATTCTGATTCTGTAAATTCTGATGGCTTAAATCCTGATCCTGTAAGTTCTGATGGGTTAAATTCTGATGTCATTGAAACTGTGGTAACTACTCCAAGGGAAAATGCACCTGTTCAGGTGGAGCAAGCTGAAAATCCTACCATAACTCAAGACTCTCAAGAAGCATCAGAACCTGTCACTGGCTCTTCAAGTTCTGATTCATCAAGTTCTGATGAGCCAAATTCTGATAATTCTGGAAGTTCTGATTCTTTAATTCCTGAAGGATCCAACTCAAATTCTGAAGTCTCAGAGAGCACAACTACAGGGGGAGCATCAAAAATTACTAATAGAGAGAGCATGGATCATGAAGGAGGATCCAGTTCTAGAGAACAACTTCCATCTGCAAGGAAGTGGACTAAAGCACATACACCCGACTTAATAATTGGAGATCCTGAAGCTAGTGTTAGAACTAGAACTGCAACATCAAATGAATATCTCTATCATTCCTTTATATCTTAGACTGAACCAAAGAAAGTGGAAGAAGCTCTTCAAGATGCTGATTGGGTGCAAGCAATGCAGGAAGAGTTAAATAAATTTGAAAGAAATAAAGTCTGGACCCTAGTGCCAAGACCAAAGAACAGATCAATTATTGGCACCAAATGGGTGTTCAGAAACAAAACTGACAGTGATGGCCTAATTACAAGAAACAAAGCAAGGCTGGTTGCTAAAGGTTACTATCAACAGGAGGGTATTGAGTATGATGAAACATTTGCACCAGTTGCTAGATTGGAAGCCATAAGAATCTTTTTGGCTTATGCTGCACACAAGAAGTGCTTTTCTCAATAGAGAATTGGAAGAGGAGGTATATGTTGAACAACCTCCAGGATTTGTAGATCCAAAATTTCCTAATCATGTATACAGACTTGATAAAGCACTTTATGGCCTTAAGCAAGCTCCAAGAGCATGGTATGAGACTTTAGCTCAATTTCTTCTGGAAAGTGGATTTAACAGAGGCACAATTGAGAAAACACTGTTCTACAATAGAGGCACAATTGATAAAACACTGTTCTACCTCAACCATGGAAAGGACTTACTTTTGGTACAGATATATGTTGATGATATCATCTTTGGTTCTAAAAATGCCAAACTCTGTGAAAGGTTTGCAAAACTAATACAGTCAAGATATCAAATGACTATGATGGGAGAACTTAGCTATTTTCTGGGACTTCAAGTCAAGCAAAATGAAGAAGGTACTTTCATAAATCAATCCAAGTACACCAGAAATTTACTCAAGAAATTTTGGAATGCAAGACTGTTCAACTGCATCCACTCTCATGGCCACTGCAACCAAGTTAGATAAAGATACTAGAGCACCAGTAGATATTACTAACTACAGAGGTATGATTGGCTCTTTACTCTATTTAACTACAAGTAGACCTGATATCATGTATGCTACCTGTCTTTGTGCAAGATTTCAGGCTGATCCAAGAGAACCTCATCTAATAGCTGTAAAAGGAACTTTCAAGTACCTCAAGGGTACAGCTGATCTAGGATTGTGGTATCCTAGAGAATCAGATTTTAAGCTAATTGGTTACTTAGATGCAGATTTTGCAGGATGCAAAATAGACAAGAAACGCACTAGTGGAAGCTGCCAATTTCTTGGAGGCATATTGGTTTCTTGGTTTAGAAAGAAACAAAAATCAATTTCCACATCAACTGCAGAAGCAGAATATATTGCTACAGGAAGCTGTTGTGCACAGATTCTTTGGATGAAGAATCAGTTACTGGACTATGGGTTAGAATTTTCTAAAATACCCATTTACTGTGATAATCAAAGTGCTATTGCTATGACAGGTAATCCAGTTCAACACTCAATGACAAAGCACATCAGCATTAGATACCATTTCATAAGGGAACATGTGATGAAAGGTACAGTGGAATTACATTTTGTTCCAACAGATCAACAACTAGCAGATATCTTCACAAAACCACTATGTGAAGCTACTTTTACAAGACTGGTAAATGAACTTGGAATGGTTTCAGGTTCTTTCTCAAAATCTGCTTAGTTTTTATTCTCATGCATCAGACTTTATGATCAGTGTTAACGGATTATCTTATCTCCATGAAATCTGTGCTTAAACTGTAACGACCGAGAATTTTGCGTCATAATTAAGAAAGTAAAGGATGTGTTATGTGATGAGATTATGTGATTAAGCGGTGATTATTTGTCTTATCTGTATACTAGAGTTAAGGAGCGTGGATAAAAACGTTCCAATTTAAAAAGTCAGCTTAGAAGTCGAGGTGTGGTGTCGGGCTGTCAGGTAGAACGGAACCCGTCCTAATATGGAATTAAATAATATAAAATGTGAATTATATGTGAAGTGAATGAATAAAGTATTTCGTCTTAAGAGACGTGTTGATTGGCAAATATAATGAGAAGCGTAATCGAAACGCTGAGCGTCGGGCCGTCAGGCTGAACGTGACCCGGTACGCGTAAAAGATGATAAAGAATAAAAAGGGAATACAGATATAAAGAGGAATAAATTTGTGATCAGACCTGAGTCGTTATATGATCGTATATGTGTGATTGCTAGCCTGTGTGCATGACTGTGTCCTCTATGACATTTTTATGGATTTAAAGGAATTATTTGATTTAAATAAGGGTTTGTTTAACCTTCGCGCATTTTTATAAAATCATCCGAGAAGGATAAAAATATGGGATTTGTTCTGTTATCCTCGTAAAGACCTTAGAGACTTTATAAAAATAATAAGCGAATTTGATTGTGGATCTTTGCATTTTTAAATTGATTTTAAGTGGAAAATGTATTTATTAAAGCAAGTTTGCGAAATTTGTATAAAATCAACCGTTCGCTCAAATTCTTATTATGAGTAATGGATAAAAAGCTAATTTCGAGACCTACGTGTTAAAATTGTCATTTTCAATAATTCTCGACTTCCCGAGAGAGATATATTTTATATTTGAATTTTGTTGCATTTAAGTAAAAAGAGAAAGTATGTGTGAGTCAAAAAGGAATTATTAAATTACAATCTTGCCCTTGCTTTGGTGGAGTATAAATCAACCCCTTCCTCCCCATTTTCTTCTTTCTTTCCCGAGCACTCATTCTCTCTTCTCTCTTTTTCTTTCTTTCTCCCGAACACACTCTCTCTCTCTCACTCCCTCTCGGCTCTCTCATCTCTCACCTCTCTCACTCGCATGCAACCATTAAAACACACTCAAACACCAAGATATTGCTTCCATTAGTTGTTATTCTTGGTATATACTTCAATTCCTACTTGCATGTAAGTGATTATAAAGGTTTTGTTGAAGTGATCACTATGGTTGTGTTTAAGAAAAACAATTTCTTGAAGCATAACTATAAGAGTGATTTTAAGAGGTTTTGGAGGTCATAAACTCGAGAAGAGATCCGTCATGGACTCTCTCAAGTTCGACCACCACCGGCCATGATCCAAAGGAGAGCTGGTGGGTTTTCCATGATGTGATTGTTGGATTTTAATGTTGCATGTTATGGTTTCTTGAAAACTTGAAAAAGGGTTTTGTTTCTTTTGTTGAAAATTTAGTATGTGATTGGTAAAATGATTTCCTTGATTGTAAAATGAATGTGTGCATGTGATTGTTGCTTAGAAAATCAAAATTGATGATTTGCATGTGAGTTTTTGCTTCGGCTTTATGCTAATAAAAAGGGAAATTGAATTTTGTGACTTGATCTTGGTATGAACTAAGCTTAATTAGTAGGAAATAGAGTTGCATGATGATTTAAAAGAGGAGTTAGTGATGCATGTCAATGTTTGGTTCTTGGATTGTGAATTTTGAATGTTTGCCGAATGGAAAATGGGTTTAAAAGAGATTGATTTGTGATTAAGTGAATGCATGCATTGAATAATTTGATTAAGGTTGAGTCATTAGGTGATGTTTGGCTTTGTGCTTCGGAAATCTTGATGAAAATGAGTTAAATGACTAAGTTAAGGCTTAAAACAAGTTGAAAATGTGATACAGGACTTTGCATGTCAAGATTGATCTTTGTATGTGTGTTTTCTTGATAAACCCGGATGGGTTGAATCTTTAAAGTGGTTTGTTGTGAGTAGACTTGATTAAAGTAATGATGGATGGTGATTAGATTAATAAGGGAATGAATTATTGTTGCATGCTAAGTTTAGGTTCGAATTTTTGAGTTAATAAGAAAGGAAATTGAATTTGGCGAGATAATCTTGGTAAACACTAAGTTTGTATGATTTAAAAGCAATTGCATGATAGTTTTAAAGGAGATCAATGAGTGCATGCTAGTAATTAGTCTTTAAGTTGAAAATTATGTTCTTGCCGAATGAAAACAAGATAAAAAGGGGATAACTTGGTGATTAAGTGTATGCATGTTGATTCGATGGATTGATTAAGTTGAAATCACTAAGTAGTGCATGGTTTGGTGACTTAATGAATGGAATGATTTAATAAGGGATTAAAATAAGAAAGAAATGTGGTATATAACCTTGCATGTCAAAATCTATTTTTGCATGTTTGATTCTTGATTGTGATAAGTGTTAAGGCCGAATAGGCCATAAGAAATAAAGGTCAAAACTTGATGTTGGTAATTGAAAGAATGATTGAGTGTTTATATGTGAAAATCTTTGATTTTTCTTGATTGGATTGTTGTTTGGTTCGAATTAAGGAACAAAAGAAAAGGAAATTAGGTTGATTGATATAAGTGATAGTATGCACTTAAATGTTTGGTTGTAAATGGGTCTAGTACTCGTAAAAGAGTCGTGTTAGTGTGTTTTAAGAAATAGCCTAGGTCAAGCGAGTACGCTTTGATTGCTAGGAATATAAGATATAAAAACTACGCGAAAGGATTGTGCTATGTGCTATGTGCTGTGTGCTTATTTGTATAAGCTATATTCGTATGCTCGAGTCAAAGATATAATCGAGTTATCGTATAGAGAGATCGTTCCGGGAATGAGAGTTGGGAATCTAATTAAGATTTTTGGTTTTTATTGTAGATTCGGAGCGTGAGGGCATTCGGGCTAGGAAAGGGAAAAGTATACTAGGTGGCAGTAGTTCAACCCTCAGGAAAGCAATTTTAGGCAAGTAACTCTGATTACTTGTGTAAATGATTATAAAGGAAATGTTGTTCATACCATGTAGAGTATTGAACTGTTAAAGTATAAAACCCTTGCTTTATGAAACCCTGATATTGATTTGAAGTACCCTTGTTCTTGATAACCTGTTATTGATAATCCTATTAATTTCACCCTTTGATAATCTGCCTTTCTGTTCCATTTTCCTATGATGCCATGAATCATATTGAACCTTTAATTATCTTGGATAACTCTGTTAATGATACCCTGTTTCTCTTGATTGCCCTAATGATCCCTAAGTTATTACTGATCCTTCAAATTTAGTGCCTTATTATCCTTGATACATAATTCTTGAGAATTGTTCCTTGCGTATCTTTGATTCACTCCCTGAACTTTGTTTCTTTAAAATCTGAATTAAGAATGAGTTTCGACTTGAAAGAGTCCGAATGATTTTAAAGGCTTGGTAATGATAAAATGAATTTTAGAAAACCTATTGTTTTCCAACTCAAGGTTTTCCAAATGAATTCCTGATGGATTGGATTGAGACGTAAGAGGCTAGTGGGACTAGTCCAGTCATGGTAAGAGGCTAGTGGGACTAGTCCAATTTAAGGCTGAAATTATGCCGAATGGTACCTTAAAGACCGGAATGGAGGTCGATACGGGCTGATCACCCGTATATAATGAAATGGAAAGATAAGTGATCCAATCAAGGGTTCTAAATGATTATTTAAAAAGGGAACTGAAACTTTTATTCAGTAAATTGATTTTTGGAAATGAAAATGGTTTATACTGTTTTGAAAAGAGTTGATTATGTTATTGTGGAGCTTAAAGCTCAGAACATTAATTCCTGAAATTGTTGATCATATGAATGATTCTATATCTTGAAATACTATTGCTTTCCTCTATCGAAAGATCTATTTTGATCCTATAATGAATTGTGATGAATGTCGGCTTTCGTCCTGTTTCGAGCTTTATTTCTTGAAAGCCCAACTATTCTTCGGATACCCTTTCCTTATCCCAAAGAAAACAAAAATAAATATATGGAAATCTGCCACCTAGATTAGCTAAGATAGAATGCCCTAGTTTGTTCAAAGTATATTGAGAATTGATATTGTAGAACTGCTATATAGTTACTTGCTGAGTTTTCTACTCACTTGTTTTGTCTTAATCTAACCATGGCAGTTAAGCAAGAAGATGGATAGGCTTAGGTGCACTGCTCGTAAGAGCGTATCTGGTGGTCCCTACCGTGTTGAGGGCTTCCAGTTGCCAGAGCAGGTAGTGGTTTGTATGAGTGAGCTCGCGCCTAGAAAGAGGTGTTTAAAGATACAATGGGTTATCTGTCGGTTTCCAGCCGGAATCGATGTTGATTATTTAATAATATTTTGGGTTTGTAAGTTATATTTTATGATTGGTAGTTATAATCTTGTCTCATACTTTATCCTGTTGATCCTGTTAGTAGTTAATCGGGGTTTATACATATTTAATTATTAGAATAGAGGTGTGTGAGTCCTCATTTCCTAACCCCGAGATTGAGGGCGTCACATAAACTATAATATATTAAATACTGATTGTTATCTGATGTGATTCTATATACTCTGATAGTGTTTTATATGTTCTATGACTATTCAAACCAATGAGGATTACTGTGCTAGATGCTGACCTAGTAGTCTTTAATATACTAGAAATCCCATGTTTGAATTAGTTATTTATGTGGAAATCAATTACACAAGCAAATTCTGAGTTTGAGCTTAGTTAAATTTACTTTGTGTATCTTATTACTAAGTCACAAACTAGATTTTTGCTTCTTATCTGTCAAATTCTGATGTCAGTAAATCTTAAGGATGAACTACATGCTTGATAAGCCTCACTTATCTGAAGAAAAGAAAAGAAAAGAAATTAAAGTCAGGCACTCCTTTGAGATCTAGAGTAATATATGTGAAAGGGAAGACCCAAGTGCATTGCTGGTATTAAGTTATATTCATTAGAAATGCAAATAAATTTTTCTTGGTGACTTTTCATATTCTCTGATTACTGGAGAAATACTCTGATAATAGCATAAATTCTAATAGCAGTTGTGACTCACTTACACTGAGAAGCCACTATAAAAAGAATGTCAAAAGATGCATAAAATGAGCACAAACAGTTGAGGTGGACTCTTGAATAAATTTATTTTATAGTAGACTTCAAAATTAAATACAGATTTTAAGCACTTTTCTTAGTTATGCCTTATTTCTAAGATATACTGAAGTTTATCAGACTTTAATCATTATCTGATCATTTGCAAATGCACACACTTTCACTCCATATGAATGATGAAATTACTGTGGTGATTAAGTTGTTTTTGACAAACAGTTTAGTATTATTTGCATAAATTCTGTGGACAAGTTCTGATGATTAAACTCTGAAGAAACCAGTCAGTATTTGTATGAAGAATCACAGAAATAGACATTCACTTTTTGAGTACAGAAGCCATGTTCTGATGACCGTTAAATTCTGATAATAGTCAAGTTCCGATGCAAATCCTGATGGAAACTCTGATGCTGACGTGGCATTATTTATTTACTTGACTTATTTGTGGTTTTACTATAACGGTCATATTTATCAGAAAATAATTAAGTGAGATAAAAACAAACATAATCATTTGGTTAGTGGGAAACGTGTTTGCCTTGAAAACTGTGCACAATAATTACTGCTTATTTCTCGTGCCCACCAACTACTGCTTTAACTATTTACTGGCTGACAGGTGTAAAGTCTCTGTTTTACTTCCAAAAAGAGTTGTTGAGTGGAGAGAGTATATATATGGGAGTTAAAAGATTTTACAATCTTTTACCTACTTTCTAATTTTTTTCTTATATCTATTATTCTCTCTCTCTTTCTAATATTCTCTGAAGCTCTATTTTTCACATGCATTTTATCAAACACTTTGCAAACACACATTTTCTTACTTATTTCTCTACAGAATTGGCACCAAAAGATCTGATTTATGATGGAGCCAAGTTTGTTCCTAATAACTACATGACTATTCTTTCTAAGGATGAAGCTCCATCAAACTTCACTTCATCCAAGATTTTCTATCTCAAAGTGAGATTGGGTATGCTTTGACCCAACCAAAAGCACTCTCAGGAACTCAAGTGCTAGAGTTTTGGAGGAGTGGTGTTTATGATGATGGTGGTGCAAATGGGTCCCCAAGCATCATATTTACAAGGAAGATGAACACTTGGTTACATTGTCAACTGTTCGACAAGCTTTACATCTTCCAGAAAACTGTGTTTACAGTTCACAAGTTGGGGAATCAGATCTTCAACAGATGATGACAAACCTTGGTTATGAAAAATCTTTGTCCAAGGTGGGATAATTGAAGAGGCCCCACATCAGAAGAGAGTGGAGTTTCTTTTTCGACTGCATCACCAAGGCCTTTGCCAACAAGTGCTCCAACTTTGATGCAATCCTAATCCTGAGTCAGCAAATCGGGTATGCTCTCATTAATCAAACTCATTTTGATTATCCTAGTGTTGTGCTAGGATTTATTGGGGATAGGATGCAAGAGGACATAAATACTGTATATTTTGCTAGATTTTGCCAACTTATTTACAGTTTCTATAGTTCTGATAAGCCTCAACTAGCTAGTGAGTTGATTGAACCCTTTAAACTTGCTAAAAGGGCCTTCACTAACTTATTATCTACTTATAATAAGAAGACAGTACTAAGACCCCTCCAAATTCCTCAATCAGTCAAACAGGTCTTAGTAAACTCTGATCCAAACACCTATGCTTCCATATATCCTGATGTACAACCATCCCAACCTCCATCAACACCTACAACCACTACACAACCTACCACTTCTCAACCTCAACCAACTCAACATACCATCAGAACATATTTCCATCCTACACAATCTCAACCTCAACTATCTGCTGCAACATCAAGATCTAAACCTTCAAGAGCAAAATCTGTTCCTAAATCTCAATTAAGGAGAAGAAGGATGATTCTGAGGGATGAGTCTGATGAAGAAGAGGAGCAAGTCCAGGTTCATGCATCAGAACATGTGACTGTGGAAGCTGAAAATGCAACTTCTCAAAAAGAAACTGAAGCTGAAAATTCTGATATTTTGAAGAGAAAAAGAACTTCAAGTTCTGATGCTAATCAAGCAACTCCTACACCATCCAGGAGGTCAAAGAAACAGAGAGCAAGAAGGCATTTGGCACAACCTCACTCTGAGGATACTGAAGAAGCTGAGGAAGGGGATCAGGAATCTCTGATCTCATCAGAACCTGTTGTAATTGAAGCTTTGTCATCCCCGCCTCAAGCTAAAGACACTGTTCCAGAAACAGTGATTATACCTCCTGTCTCTCCAGTTAAAGGAACAACAGTTAAAGATTCAGGATTAAATCCTGAAATTGACCTTCATAGGCTGATAATTCCAATTGTGTTATATCTGGAAACTTCTACAGTACAAGTGACAACTCCACCAATTTCTCTATTATATGCTGATATTCCTACCACACCTATTCTGGATGTGGACAAAGATGAAGTTGTACCAGAATCACCTTCAGTGACACACACTTTAGTACTGTCAGAAGATGATGAGTTTTCTGCAAGTTCTGGAGAGTCAGCTCCAATTAATACTCCAGCTCCCATTCTTGGAAAGGAGGCACTGATTGAAAAGTTTGTTGAACAAGCTGCTCCTGTTCCTTGGGAAGAAACTCACAGAGGGGTTGAGTGGACCAAGAAGTGGAATGAATCTGATTTCATTCCAAGCTCAAAAGTTCTGACAGAGCATATTGCTAAAGCTGATGAGTTGTTGACTAACTCTAATTTCAAGACACAACTCAAAGTCACAACTCTAAGTATCAAGTATCTTCAAGGTCAACACTCTACAACTCATGAAATGGTTGACAAACTTCTGAAAGCTGAAAAGCTGGATATGGAGATCAAGCTAGATAAAAAGAGGTTTATCAGACCTATTTCTGAGAAAGTTGAAGCTATTGAGAAGGTTCAAGAACAACAACATGCCCAAATTACTGAGGTCCTGGAAAATCTAGCTTCTCAAAAAGCTCAACTTAATGAAATTCAATCTTCAGTAGAACTTCTTTTCTCTCTCCTACTACCAGATGATGCCAAAAAGGGGGAGAAGGTAGTTAAGTCCAAATGCTCTAATACTCAAGTACTGAAGAAAAAGGATGACAATGGGGATGACCAGGGAAACCCTAGCAAGGGCAAGGGTTAAGGTCAAGGGCACAACAGCAAAGTTTCTTCAAGGAAACTAATTTCTGATTCAAGCAAATCTTCTACTCAAAAGAAGATAAATTCTAATGCTGTAAATGCTCAAGCTTTGATAGCAAGTTCTGATAATCAAAATCTGATATCAAGTTCTGATGTTCTGATTCAAGGAGGAAGTAAAGACTCTCAGAAATTTTTGCAAACTCTGAAGCTCAAGGGAAAGCAGACTACTGTCTACTACAAAGATCCTAAAATTCAGACACTTGATGAAGAGATTGCTAGAAGATTATTTCTCAAACATAATCCTGGAATGGATTTAAAGAATCTCAAGGAGGAAGAAGCTAGATTTGCAGCTGAGAAGATAAATCTTAAGGGCCTGTTTGGCCACAGCTTATAAGTCACTTATTGACTTATAAGCCCGTAAGTACTTATCGAGGAGTGTTTGTGTACCTAATTTATAAGTCAGATTTTCAACTTATAAGCTGATAAGTTGAATGTTAGTAATGACGTACTTTTTCTCAACTTAATTTGATTTTTTGCGTTTTTATTAACTTTAATTTTTAAAATTATATTTTTAAATGTTAATCTAATCTAAAATTCAGGAAATAATATGATTATATTTAAAAATTATTTATTTTGATTTATTAAATTAAAAAAAATTCTGACTTATAAGTGAAATTATCCAAACACTTATATAACTTATAAGTATTTATTTACTTATCACTTATAAATTACTTATTAATTTTAAGTCATAAGTTACTTATTTTAAGATTTCCCAAACGGGCACTAAGTCTAAAGCTTTTGATGCAAAGAAACCTCCAAGGCCTAAGGCAAAAGGCATTGTGATCAAGGAAAAGTCAAATTCTGAGGCTTCAAAGCCCAAGACAAGATCACAAGTTGAGATTGATCCCAAAGATAAAGGGAAAGGAAAAATTGATGAACCAACAAAGCCACATGAGATGAAGATTTCTCAAATCCTGATAAAACCTGTATGCAAACTGGTTCAAGTATTTGATGATGCTGCTATAGTAGATGTAACTGTTCAGACTCTGAAGAGAAGGAAGATAACTGAAGAATCTAAAACAACCTCTGTCACAGCTCAAGTTGTTCAGAATGAAGAACAGCTAGCTACAGAAGATACATCAAATCCTGATCAAGTCATCAAGACATCAACCTCTGACAAAGCTTAAGTTGATTTGAATAAATTGACATTTACTGATAAGAGAAAACTTCTATGGAAGAATATTAATCCATCAGATCCTAAGAAAAGCCAGCTGTTATCTGATTTCATGACTGTTGGATTGAAATCCAGAGAAGTAAGAGACAGAGCTGGATTAGGTTCTGAAGAAGCCAAGATCAAGACAGGAGTTGAAATACTTACAAGAGATCCATTCTTATTGATCGACAAACCTCTTGAAGATGTTACACAGAAACACCTTGATAAGGTTATATCTATTCAAGTGGTACTGGATGCTCATGATAAACATAATTTCAAAGAAAATCTGATTATATTTCTTGAAGATGGAAGAACATATCAAATGTCAGAATCAGATGTGCTGAACAAATCTCTAAAAGAACTTCAATTCTTTCATTATCTTTTAGAGATAAAGTCTGAGATTACCAGGAAATGGTCAAATTTCATAATGAAGACCATAAGGGATAAAGCAAGAATTTCTGGTTCAAGGGTTACAGAATTCATTCCTAATATAGTTGAAGATGATGGAAGTAAAATTCCAATGAAGAAGGATTCTGCTAAACTTGAAGTCATTCTGAAAGAGAAATGTCTGTGCTACAATGAAGACTCTTCTCATTCAAGGGTGATCAGACTTGGTGATGGTTTAGAAAGAAATCACATCTCAGCACTAAGGACTGCAATCTATCAGATTGGAAGTCAGGGTAAAGAATTGAAGCAAGTCAAAGCTACAATAGCTCAAGTCCTGAGGAATAAAGAAGAAAAGCTGATATCAAACTTTGTCAAGAATCACTTTGGATTCAGATTGACTCAGTAAGATTGGTTAAAGATACAAGGACTGTAAGTTGTAGTTAGTTGTCTAATTAAACTCTTATTGCATTTGTACTTAAATGTTTTTGACATCATCAAATCTATTAACTTGCATATTTTTCATAATTTACAAGTTGGGGGAGATTGTTAGATATATTTGAGATGTCATGTCTAATCTAATTTGTGTTTAGTTCTCAGAACTTAACAACAGGACTTATCAGGACTTACGGAAAGGGTTAAATATCAAATTGGCCACTCAATAAACTTTGATATCTCAAATTCACCATTAAAAAATCCGGGGTCTCATTTAAAACACATTAAAAGACACAAATATCATCCGTACCACTACGTCCTGAAACTAACGGACAGTTTACTGACGCTGTTTGCCACGTCAGCATAACGGCTAGTTGAGATAAATCAGCACCCAGCTAGCTCCTACATGTCTCCAAGTCAGATATAACGGGCATATTCCCCCTCGCCCCAGCTATATATATATTCCCCCTCATCCATTTTACACACATATATATAGCTGGGGTGAGGGGGAATATGCCCGTTATATCTGACTTGTAGACATGTAGGAGCCAGCTGTGTACTGATTTGTCTCAACTAGCCGTTATGCTGACGTGGCAAATGGCGTCAGTAAACTGTCCGTTAGTTTCAGGACGTAGTGGTACGGATGATATTTATGTCTTTTAATGTGTTTTAAATGAGACCCCGAATTTTTCAGTGGTGAATTTGAGATATCGAAGTTTATTGAGTGGCCAATTTGATATTTAACCCATACTGGAAATTAGAACTTACTGAAGTCAGAACTTAATATCAGAACATAAGGTGTCAGAAGATATATATCAGGACTTAAGTGCGGGAAGACTTCAGATAAGGAATGCGGCTGATTTACATGAAAATATCTGGACTAAAATAAAAGAAGATATGCATGAAGAGTTAGAGGACTAGAAGACTTGTAGAAGATATCTGATTGATATATTTTTGGAGACAGAATTATATTCCATATCAATTAGAAGATATCTTGTAACTGTGTACTATATAAACACATCTTAGGGTTTACACTAGATGTGTTATCATTATCGAGAAGATTATACATTGTAACCTAGAAGCTCTTAGTGATATTGTTCATCACTGAGAGAGAACAACCGTTCTATTGTAACAGAGTCTATTTGAATATACTTGATCTTTGTTACACACTTATGTTGAAATTGATTTGATTGTATAAACACTATATTCAACCCCCTTCTATAGTGTTCTGATATAAGTTCTGACTTCAGTAAGTTCTGATTTCCAGTAAGTCCTGATATTAAGTTTTGAAAACTAAACACAACAGATTAGACATGACATCTCAAATATATCTAACATAGATGTAGACTGGTTGGTAATGTAATATTTCATCTCATCATCATTGAAATCCAATCTTCTTTTAGAATGGAGCTTGTATCTGAACTTCCTTTTTTGTTGAGGTTCCTTGTGCATTTTCTGATCCTGATCTTTAGTTACTACTGGTTGTTTCTCAGAAATCTCAGTTGCAGTTTTCACAGCTTGAAGCTTGGCTACTATAGCAGCTTGCTCTTTCTTCTGTTTGAGCTTCTTAGCCTCCAAAGCAGCTTACTTCTTTTCTTGCTTGATTCTTTGTTTTTCTTCCTTTTTAGCTTTTGCAAACTGAGGGTGTCTAGCCACCACACAGATTTATTTCCCATTCCTGTAGATTTTGGCAATTCTTTTCTTTTGTACTGAGTCAGTTGGATCTGTGAAGAATGCAATGGACCTTGCCAACAACTTCTTTTCATCTGGTTTTGGAGTCTCAAACATAAGATCCAAGGGATTTTTGTCAGATAACTTTGGATAATTTCTTTTCGGCTTCAAAACCATGTTAGCTTTTGGAGACTTTATGCATGAAGGTTGGCCCTTTTCCAAGTTATCAAGACTCAATTCATTCATATAAATTTGCTTGACTTGAGAGAAGTGATGAAAGATCTTGTTAGGTTTCTCAATGGGACCAAATTTCTTCTGAATTGCTTCATCAATCTTCTTCCATTAATCATCTAATTCCTTTTCAGTTGTTGTAACATCAAGCTTTGTGAAATTTGACTTTGAATTCAACTTAGCAGCTGCTATCTGGATCAAATCAATATTGTCCAAGACTGGTGGCTTAGGAAAAGCAAATTCTGGAACAATTACTTGACTGAATTGTATGTTTAGCACATTCTCCCCCTCACTTGTTGGCTCCTCTTGGCTAACTTGATCAATTGAGTCTTTCTCCCCCTTTTAGTTAGCATCAAGTTGAGTGGAGGTAGAAGTTTGTGCAACCACTAACTTTTGAAGCAACTGAGTTTGCTGGGCTTGAAGTAAATGAATTGTAGTGAGAGAAGCTTCCAATGCTTTTAATCTTGTATCCAGGGAGTCTACCTTCATGGTTAGATCAGTATTTTTCCTGAGTTATCTCTGTATGTCAAGCATGGTTATATTTGGAAACTTGGAATCCAATCTGTCAGAAACAGTCTGCTTGACTTGATCTATTTCAGTTTTAATGGCAGTGACATCCTGATTATGTTGAAGAGACTGGATTTTGTGCAGTTGGAGAGAGTTGAGATGTGCTTGTAGAAGTTTCTTGGTTTTAGCATTGGTGGTGGCTTGAAGAGCTATTTGTGTTTGTTGAATGATTTGGAAGAGGGTAGACTTGAAGTGCTGCTCATCACATTCCTTGGAAAACACCCAAGATGGAGTGTTTGAAGTGGAGCTAGGGCTTGTTTCTCCACCTATGTCTATAAACTCTTCTTCATCACCATCTTCATCCCTAGCTGGGGCTGGCATGGTTGTGATGGCATGTTTAGCCCTCTGCGTTGAAGTTGTAGTATGCACCAAGTTTAATAGCTTCTCAGCCTCCTCATTGCCCTGTCTAGGCAAAATTTGATATGCTGTAACCGGATGAGTAAATGTCTCAGCATCCAAAGGGATAGAATTAATTACAGCTTGATATTCTTGCTGAAATAGTTTCTCTTTTTCTGCATCACTGACATTCATTGACTCATTAGCAATGGATTCCATCCTTATCTTTCCTGTAAATGCTTTTCTCTCATTTTCTCTCTCTTTTTGCATCAAGGGCTCCCCTTGGCTCACCACCCTCACACCCTCACCTTCAACTACTAAGGTGGAACTCCCCTCAGTGACTTTTGTCAGGCAGGAAGAAATAGCCTACATAATTTCTCTCTTTTCCTCTCCTTTTGCCTGAGAGCAACTCATCCTCTCACTCTGTTCACTCCCTTCCCTCAATCCTAGGAGTGATTATACAATTACTAACTCATCTACACTTGTAACAATTGTTGAGAAATCAGCTTGTGTAGTGAGTACCGATGGATGAGAAACATCCATCGGGGTAGTAGTTAGGATAGCCGACGGATGACTGCTGTTAGGCACATCCATCGGGATACAATCACTGGACGACGAATTGACAATATCCACCGGAATAAAAGAAATGATAGAGTTTGGAGTTGAAACTATTGTGGACTCTGTGCAGATTGATGATAATTTAGGCACATAAGTCTCAATAGTTCCTGAAAGAATTGGCAAGTGAGCCAACAAATCATCTAGAAGATGATGCTCACTTGCATTGGATTTTAGCTTCTCCAACAGAGTTAAAGAAGGAGAATCAGGGATTGATGTGTGTATCATATCCACATACAGAGAATTGGTGGGAGAGTTTTGTGTGTTTGGTGCTTCTATTGTTAAATATTTTGGCTGTGACTCCACATTTATTGGAGCCACATCAAACTGAATTTGGGATGGTGCAGTGACAGAGTGTTTAGCTTCAGTTTGCATTGTGTGTGATCTCTGTACATCCCCAAGTTTTCTAGATTTCTTCTTTCTTGTATAAGTTTGGGGTGAATCTGTGTCCCTAACCCTTTTGACTTGTGCTCCTGGTTGGGAGCTTGTTTCAATAGTAGCATCCTTTTGGGAGGATGAAACTAGAGATGTGCTAATTTCCTTATTAAGCACCACGATTTGTTGGGAAACTGTGGTGTGGCTAGGTCTGGGTACACACACCTCTCCATCCTTATTCTTAGGGTTTCTTTGATTTTCACCCTGTCCATCACCAATCTTACCCACCTTCACACTCCTCTCTTTGGTTTTCGTGGATTTTGAAACTAGCATCTTTTGAGAGACACCAGAGTGTGGTTTCTTTGATTTGGATTTTGAAGGTTTGGATTTTATGGCTTGGGTAGGCATCTGTTGGGTCATTGACACAGATGCTATAGCCACAGTCAATGGAAAAGAAATTTGGGAGGTAGAAGGAGTAGAGACAGTAGTATTTACCTTACTTACCTGTGGACCCTCCATGACAGGCAAGTAAATCAGAGGCACCTCCTTGTGGTGATTAGCTCTGTTTAATTCTGTAATAATTCTCCTTTATTAAACCCAACAATCCATTATGTTGGTTGGGTTCTCAATATCAAGATTCTCACAAAGATGATTAGCAATAATCATAAAGAATCTAGCATAATAGACACTTCTAGGTCTCTTCTTAATTTCCCCTAACTTAATAGCCTAACTCAAACATGACAGCATCACTAAAGTAGTAATTATCAGTAACTAGCATGTAGAGCATGTTAAACATGGCAGTATTGACAGAATCAAAGTTACTTATCTTACCAGAAAACACCTTGGTAACTACATCACACAGATAACTCCACTTTTTCCTAAGACCTAGCCTTCTAATCTCACTTAACTTAGTTGTAGGAAGTGCATAGCCAATAGAATTAAGCAAGTTAACTAAATCAACATCTGTGTGTGGTTTAGTAATAGTGTTTTCAGGAATTTTAAAGCATGCTTGAATAGTATCACTGTTAATGCAGAATTCCTTACCTTTGACAGAGAGAGTTATGGTCTTGTTAGTTGCCTGATACACAGCAGTTATCCACATTTCTTCCACAACTTTAAAGTAGATTGTGGGTGATTCCAGCATGGCATAGCTAAGCTTACATCCCTTCACAAAATCCATCATTTTATGATAATCCTCAGATGCTGGAATCTCTTTGTTCACTAGTGCCACAAAGTTGTTCTTCTCATATATGAATCCTGACTGAGACATGATCTTTACTACTGGTGCCACTGTTAAAGCAAGGAAATTTACGGAAAGAAAGAGGTTTTGCTTTGAGAGAGAAGAGAACAGTTAATTGCAGTAGAGAGAGATAATAGCAAAAATAAACTGAAGTTAGGCTTTTATGTATTCTCAATTAAAATGGGATAAAAATTAAAGGTGAAAATTAAAGATCCAATGAGAATCACCCAAAATAGCCGTTTAAAAATAAAATAAACTATCAAAATTCTGTCAATTATCCGTCGTGATATACTTACAGACTGTAAGTATATCCGATGGATAATGTTCAGAACTTTAACAGCTAAGATGTAGACAATTCGATGGATGAGAATAAAGCACTAATCCATTGGGTTTAAAATAATCCAGAAAAGTAATTGATTTTACCAAGCTATTCTATTTTGACGGATGATCAAATTCGATGGATAAGGAACATCTGTCGAGATGTAAAATTTGACTTAGCCAAATTTTCATCCAAAACAGAAAAATCAATTAAATTTGTGGCTGCATTACAACTTGCAAAATTATCAAAAATAATTTAAGAATAATTAAGCATACCTAACTCACTTACAAACCTAGTAAAGGTGGATTCATCAAGTGGCTTGGTAAAGATATCTGCAAGCTGCTTCTCACTTGGAACAAAATGCAGTTCCACAGTACCATTTATCACATGTTCCCTAATGAAGTGGTACTTGATATCTATGTGCTTTGTTCTTGAATGTTGTACTGGATTTTTAGTGATGGCAATTGCACTTGTGTTATCACTAAAAATAGGAATTATGTCCACTTGCAGACCATAGTCCAACAATTGGTTTTTCATCCATAGAATTTGTGTACATCAACTGCCAGCAGCAATATATTCACAGACTTTTCAGTAGTGTTTAATTCAAGTTTAGTTGCAGTGGTCATGGGAGTTTTTGCAGATGTGCAATCCATTAGATCAAATTTATTTAAAAGATCATAAATATATTTGGTTTGACTAATGAATATTCCATCACTAACTTGCTTAACTTGTAAACCAAAAAAGTAAATTAGTTCTCCTATCATGCTCATTTCATACTTACTTTGCATTAATTTGGCAAACTTTTTGCAAAGTTTTTCATCTGTAGAGCCAAATATAATATCATCTACATAAATTTGAACAAGTATACTAGAGCCATTAACATTTCTAAAGAATAAAGTTTTGTCAACAGTACCTCTAGTGAAGTGATTTTCTAAGAAAAACTTTGACAAAGTATCATACCAGGCTCTAGGTGCTTGCTTCAATCCATACAGTGCTTTCAATAGATAGTAGACATGTTTTGGAAAGTTTGGATCTTCAAAACCAGGAGGCTGACTGACATAGACTTCCTCCTCCAAATATCCATTCAGAAAAGCACTTTTGACATCCATTTGATAGACTTTGAAATTGACATGGGCTACATAGGCTAAGAAAATTCTGATGGCTTCAAGTCTTGCAACAGGAGCAAAAGTTTCATCAAAATATATTCCTTCTTGTTGACAATAGCCCTTAGCAACCAATATAACTTTGTTTCTGACAACTATGCCATTTTCATCCATCTTGTTTCTGAATACCCACTTGGTGTCAATTGGATTTTTTCCTTTAGGCTTGGGTACCAGCTTTCATACCTTATTTCTTTCAAATTGGTTTAGCTCTTCCTGTATAACTAGAAACCATTCAGGATCCAACAGAGCTTCTTCTACCTTCTTTGGTTCTTCCTTTGAGAGAAAGCTGTTATATAGACATTCTTCTTGAGTTGATTTTCTTGTTTGAACTTTAGAAGATGCATCACCAATTATGAGCTCAAAAGGGTGATCTCTAGTCCATTTTCTCTGTTGTGGTAGCTTAGCTCTAGATGAAGAGGCCTCATCATTTTCTTGATGTGTGACTGAGTTTTGATTAGAAGAAAATCCCCCTAAGTATGTTAATCTTTGATTTGAAGAAGGAGTTCTTATGGTAAGTGATCTGTTTTGACTCTCAGCTTCTCTCATTGTTCCGACGGGTGATGCACTTCGTATCTCGACGGATGAAGTTGATTGTCCACCGACGGATGATGCATTATGCAACTCGACTGATGCTGAATTTTGTGCATCATTGGAGATAGTCTTTTCTGCATTATCCTTAGCCACTATTTATTGATCACTATCATCATCACTGTCTTCACAATTCATCTCTACATTGTCAAATTTGAGGCTCTCATGGAAATCTCCATCTTGTAGTCCTTCAATCTTTTTATCATCAAACACAACATGTACAGATTCCATAACAATGTTGGTTCTTAGATTATAGACTCTATATGCTTTCCCAACAACATATCCAACAAAAAATCCTTCATCTGATTTGGCATCAAACTTTCCATATTGATCAGTTTGATTTCTTAAGATATAACATTTACATCCAAAGATATGTAGAAAGTTTAATGTTGGCTTCCTATTCTTGAATATTTGATATGGAGTCATGCCTTTTGCTTGATTGATCAAGGAGATATTCTGAGTGTAACATGTTGTATTCTCAGCTTCTGCCCCAAAGTAAATTGGCAGCCTTGATTCTTCAAGCATAGTTCTTGCAGCTTCAATGAGTGATCTATTCTTCCTTTCCACTACACCATTTTGTGGTGGAATTCTTGCTGCAAAAATCTCAAACATGATTCCATACTCTTCACAAAATACTTTCATCACAGAGTTTTTGAACTCAGTTCCATTATCACTCCTGATTCTTCTAACCTTGAAGTCAGGATGATTGTTAACTTTCCTTATGTGATTGGTGATGATTTCACTGGCCTCATCTTTGGACTTAAGAAAATATGTCCAAGAGAACTTTGAAAAATCATTTAAAATTACTAGACAATATCTCTTCTTTGAGATAGACAACACATTTACTGGTCCAAATAAGTGCATGTGAAGTAACAGTAAAGGTTCTTTAATAGATGATTCAAGCTTCTTTCTGAATGAAGTTTTAAACTGCTTTCCTTTCTGGCAGGCATCACACAATCCATCCTTTGTAAACTCTACTTGAGGAATGTCTCTAACCAATTCTTTATTGACTAGCTCATTCATGGTCTTGAAGTTTAGATGGAATAACTTCTTGTGCCATAGCCAACTTTCATCTTGACTTGCTTTACTGAGAAGGCAAGTTACAGATTCTGCTTTTGTTGAGTTGAAGTCAGCTAAATACACATTGAATTTTCTCATTCCAGTGAGGACCACTTTGTTGCTCTTTTTGTTAGTCACAACACAGGCTTCTGAATTGAAAGTGACTGAGTTGCCCTTATTACAAAGCTGGCTGATACTCAACAGATTATGCTTGAGTCCATCCACTAGGGCAACCTCTTCAATGATGACATTATCCTTTGCGATCAAGCCATATCTCACAGTATAACCCTTGCCGTCATCTCCAAAAGTGATACTTGGTCCAGCTCTTTCCTTGAACCCAGTGAGCGGGGTGGAATCTCCAGTCATGTGCCTTGAGCACCCACTATCCAAATACCAGAGATTCTTTCTATTTCCATGCACACATCAAAATCAAATCAAGTTGATTTTGGTACCCAAGTTTCCTTGTGTCCTTCCTTGTTAGCCTTTTTCTTTGGTTTCTTAGGTTTGATCTCATTTGACTTGGGTATATCAGATTCATCCTTTGTCATTTGAGTTGGACCTTTGAAACCATTCATTGAAGTAGAATTATCATGCACATTTTGATTAACATGAAAAGGCATGCTTTGTGCAAACATGTTATTCCAGTAAGGCATGCTAAATGGCATTTGAGGCATACTAAATGCAGCATAATAAGTATTAGGTGTAAATGGCATGTTAGCATATTGTGCATTCAAATTTTGTGCAGGCATAACATTAACATGCATTGTAGGCATGCTAGGAATGGAGGAGGTGCAGACATAGGGGTAGGCATAGCAAGTTTACAATTAACAGACAAATGATTAACACTACCACACTTAACACATATTTTTATTGGAGCATATTTGTCAGGTGTGTAGTTGTTATGTTTGTTAATTCCTACCTTCCCATTTCCATTGTTTTTCCTTTTTGATTCTGCTTTAACCTCAATCTTGTCTAGTCTGTCATTCAATTGCTTGATAGACAGATGACCAACATTTACTCTTTTTTCTTTTTTCACTTGACTTGATTGTCCTGGAATAAAGTTTTTAGAAATTGATCCATACTTATCATTCAACTTAGCTAGCTTAGCTTGGCTAACTGGCTTACTTATATTCGACAAATGTGGCTCATTGTCTTTCGACGGATAATCCTTTTGATTATTCGACGGATAATTTTCATCATCCGTCAAATCCACATCCGTTGAAAGTCCTTCAACTAGATTGGAATCAATCTTCTCCTTGTTCTTTTTCCAGGCTGCATCACAAAAAGACTATATTCCTTGAACCTTAGTAATTTGAGCATGGACATCTCTAGAAGATTCCCATGCCTTAATTACTTCCTGTTCTCGTTCATGTTACTTTCTTAAAATCTCTTCTTTCTTTAAAGATTCAGTTAATTCATCCTTGGTAGTTTTACATTCAATTCTCAATTTTTCAGACTCAATGAATTGAGACTCTAGCATATTATTCCTCTCACTTAAAATCAAATTGTTTTCTTTAGTTTTAGCATTTTTCTTAGTGAGAGACTTAATAGTTACACGCAAATGATACAGCTCAGTAGACATGTCATTGATGGCATCATTACACTCAGACTTAGTTAAATGTGCTAGGTTAGTGGTGATTACCTGATTACTAGATGAACTAACTTCTGTTTCATCTGATTTGGCCATTAGGGCTAGGTTGACATAGTATGTTTCTTAATCTTCATCCAATCCATCTGCAGCTCAGTCATTTTCTTGTGTAATGAAAGCCCTTTACTTTTTCTTGAGAAACTCAAAGTATTTTTGCTTGTAATCAACAGGCTCAAACTTCTTTTTACCAAAATCAGGCTTTCTGCATTCACTTGCAAAATGACCTGCCAAGCCACACTTGAAACACTTGAATTTAGACTTATCAACCATGTTTCTGTTTGACTTAGCTGCTCCAAAATTCTTCTTTTATTTGAGCTTGGAAAATCTCCTGGATAGAAAAGCAAGATGCTCATCTATGTCATCCATGTCATCTTGGCTCAACTGTTCTTCATTTTCAGCTACCAGCTCTTTACCCTTGCTTTCACAGACCCTTGAATTTGATGTAGATTCAACAACTTCAACCTTCATCTCCTTTTCCTTTTTCTTGTTGAGCAACCAGTGCAATGGATCCTCCTTTCTTCCTTCCTTTCTCCATCTTTTCATCTTGCTCTATTTCAAGCTCATAGGTTTTTAGAATTCCATGCAGTCTTTCCAAGGTGAATTCCTTGTAATCATGAGAGTTTCTTAAAGAGACTGTCATGGGATTCCATTCCTTTGGTAGAGATCTAAGGAATTTAAGATTTGAGTCTTTTGTTTGATAGACTCTTCCATGCAACTTGAGAGCATTCAGTAGCTTTTGAAATCTACTAAATATATCAGTGAGTGACTCACTTTCTTCACAGTGAAAATGCTCATATTGCTGAATCAAGAGCTGCATTTTTGTTCTCTCTTACTTGCTCAGTTCCATCACAAATGGTTTGAATTGTATCCTAAATCTCTTTTGCTATTTTGCAGTTAATGATGTTGTCAAACATATCACCATCAACACCATTAAACAGTATGTTTATGGCCTTTTTATCTTTCCTGACTTGTTCAATGTCTGGACCAGACCATTCATGTCTGGGCTTTGGAACTGATGGCTCATTTCCGGTAATAACTTGAATTTTTGAGACCTTGTAAAATGTTTAATGAATAGTAACCCTGACGGACGGGGAAAACTTTTTACCCCACACTATGTAGTGCATGAGAAAATGAGTTTCGGAATTGATATTATCATTATACGTACCAAATGAGTGTATGTAAATTCTAATAGTTTTCGAAGAAAATGAACTTTGAAAAATGACCATATTTACAAATCATCGAGGATTACGAGAATCACAATATAATAATAAAATTAAATCCTACGGATTTATATCCAATTATGGTAATTCAAAACATAAGAAATAAATATAAAAGGAATTACGTCGCGAACCATTTACGAGGAAGTATTACGAAAACGTTTAAGCGACCGAGCGAACGCGTAAATGATTAAATAAACGTAACGCACTAACTAACCATGGTAAGAAAGTAACCATGGTTACTTTATCAAATAGTGAGCTAAGGTGTAGGATGATCAACCAAGGCTATCAAATAGTAAGTTAAAGAGCTAAACAAGTGGCTTAGCTTGTAAACTAGGAAGCTAGTTGGATTTGTCCCCAAGATTGGCAACAAGAATAAAATCCAAGGAT
Organism: Apium graveolens; assembly: GCF_009905375.1. Taxonomy (NCBI): domain Eukaryota; kingdom Viridiplantae; phylum Streptophyta; class Magnoliopsida; order Apiales; family Apiaceae; genus Apium; species Apium graveolens. Next base: position 55,180,901 of record NC_133651.1, read on the forward strand.
CTAAACTAGAGAATAACAAATCAAATAAAAAGATATCACAACCTCATTTCCAAGAAGCAGCCAAGGAAACAAGCACAAAAACTCTCTCCCCACTTCTTCATTAGCTCCATCCGGCCCTTCACCATAAAACAAAGAAACCAATTTCAAATCTTCAAGCTCTAGCCATGGATAAATCCTCCCATTGATTCTCAAGATTTCTAACAACCAAACTAAGATAATATAAATCTTTGAGCTCTTTTTATCAAGGTTTGATAGGTGAAAAAAAATCAAGAAAGTTGATAATGAATAGTATAAATAGTAACTCTTCTTTGGTTTCTTGATTTTGATGGTTGTTTTAGGTTCCAAAAACCATACTAAGCACTCCCAAGACTTCACCATCATCAAGAACACATCTCAACTCTCAAGAAAGGTAAAAATCTTTGACCCAACTTTATTTAAGATTTAAGTTCAAGATCCTTTTAGTATGTAGTTGTAAACATAGTTTTGGTGGGAGTATTGTTGGGGATGTTTAGCTAAGTAGATTTAAGGTTGATTATTGTTGCCTCAAGAACATGATGTTCTTGAGAGGAGTTAGTGTGTTGATGATGATATGTTGGTTGTTGGTGGTAGTATAATGATTTAAGGCATAAATAAAACTCCGATCGTAACCGTAATCTCGTTAAAATGAACAAAACGTAACTTTAAGTTTCTGCAGAAAGTCCCGAGGATGTAAACAGTAGTTTCTTGAAAAATAACCCTTGATTATGATAGAAAATATTATAAGGATCGTATAGGCGCATGAATTTCTTTATTCCAATTTACGGATCATAAGTTATGGCAGTTGTACTAAGAGTGATTTACGCGACAAAATTTGCTACGAATTGCGAACTTTGAAAATATAAAGGATCGACTTAAGAAGGTTCATAAATCATAAAATTTTTAAAGAGAGTAGAATATTCAGTTTCCTAACCGCCATAAAAATTTCAAGTGAGAATAATTATTTTTCAGTTTTATAAAAATATCGGAACCGAGACCGCGCGATTAGAAACCGTAGAATCCATAAGCGGAGCCGACGACGAAAAAGAGAATGGACTTAAGATACTTTGAAAAAGGAAGCGACCATAATGAGAATAAGGACTTAAAGAAATAATAAGTGTAATATAAGTTGAGAGGGTGCATAATAAGTAGCGCATGAGTGCGAGCCGCCGTAAATTAGAACGGGACCTAACTAAACGAATTGTGTTTAAGATTATAGATTTCCGAGCGGAACCTAGAGCATCCTCCACTTCGAGATACCCAGGAAAGTTTACGAACCCAACTCCATTTACTGTTGTGTTGTGAAAGGGTTGTTTTATTATCATTGCATAAATACCATGTTTGCCATGATACGTAGTAATTGAATTTTCGTATAATGTAGCGATTTTGTACGATAAGTATATATCGTAAAATATTTAATTCCGCTTTAAGTGTGGCGTATCATTATAAGACCGAAAGTCGGTCGGGATTTTAAGATGAAAATCCGGGAATCATTCCGGTGATATTATTAGGACAATTAAAAGTCCATAGTAGTACGATTTGAACGACTCAACATCCACTTACGATATATTAAATACCTCGAACTTTTATTAAAACGATTTCCAAAGATCGTATTCCCTCAACTATACTTTATCATTCGATCAAGAAATATTTATTAACTATTTACTTATCATGGAGGAAGTATTCTCCAGTGAATATTTATTTCAAACTCGATTAAATGTTAAAGATTATTATATTACGTAAACATAAATTAGTTGAGGAATATTATTTAAATATTCTTTTCAAGTAAACTCATTCGAGGTTTAATTATTTATCGATTAATATTTAATTATTTATTATTTATTAAAGGGTTTATTTATGATTTAAAAATCATAAAACCTGATGTAAAATACTTTCTGATTTTCGGAAAATCATTCAAATAATTTCAGATCGTCGGAGAATATTATCTCGACTTATTTTAAATATTTTGAATATAGTTTCAAAAGGAACTCCCCCTTTAATTACTTATCTGTTGACAACGGTCAACTCAAATCTTTAGTACTTCCTCCGAAAACTTTCCAAAATAGATTTGAGGACAGGATATCACCAGTTAAAAATCAAACTTGAGGATATACCGAAGACTGCCTTTCGCACTAGGTATGGACACTCTGAGTTTTTAGTCATGTCATTTGGGCTAACCAATGCACCAGCAGCCTTTATGGATTTGATGAACAGAGTGTTCAAAAGGTACCTAGATATATGTGTGATAGTTTTTATAGATGATATTCTAATCTACTCAAAGACAGAGCAAGAACATACAGAACAGTTTTGGATAGTCTTAGAAATCTTGAGGAATGAGAAATTATATGCCAAGTTCTCGAAATGCGAGTTTTGGTTAAGGGAAGTACAGTTCTTAGGATATGTGGTGAGTAGCAAAGGAGTTTTAGTTGATCCCGCCAAAATAGAGGCGGTATCCAACTGGGAATGACAACCTACCCCAACCGAGGTTATGAGTTTTGTAGGTTTAGCAGGGTATTATCGGAGGTTCGTGCAAGACTTTGCTAAGATAGCCAGTCCACTGACTAGACTTACCCGGAAGACAGAAAAGTTTGTATGGACTGAGAAATGTGAGGAAAGCTTTCAGGAACTGAAAAGGAGGCTGGTGTCAGCACCAGTGCTCGCTCTTGTCGATGGAAATGGAGAGTTTGTGATATACAGCGACGTATCGCTTAAAGGATTAGGATGTGTACTAATGCAGCACGTCAAAGTTATAGCGTATGCCTCTCGGCAATTGAAGGAGTATGAGAGCAGATATTCGACGCATGATCTAGAATTAACAGCTATAGTGTTTGCCCTGATAATTTGGAGACACTACCTGTACGGTGAGAAATGCGAGATTTACACAGACCATAAAAGCCTCAAATATATTGTTAGGTCACACACACACTGTAGAGGGGGTGAATACAGTGTATAGTACACTCAAATCGAACAGAAAACAAACTTTATTGAAACAATAAACTCTGTTACAATATGGAACTGTTACCTCTCAGTGATGAACAAATATCACGAGAGCTGCTAGGGTTATAAAGAATAATAACTTCGATAATGATAACACTTATAGTGTAAACCCTATGCCTGTGTTTATATACTACACAGTTACAAGATAATCGCTAATTGATATGGAATATAATTCTGCTTCCTAAAATATATCAATCAGATATCTTCTATTCCAAGTATTCCATTCTTCACGGAATTCCTTCTTCATGCATATCTCTTCTTATGTTTTATCTCTATCTTCTTTCCTTTAATCAGCTACTGTCCTTATCTGATTGTCCTTCAGCACTTAAGTTCTGATATCTATCTTCTGATGATTATCTCCTGATAATATAAGTACTGATATCCTTAAGTCCTGACTTCCAGTATAAGTACTGATCAACAGTTAAGTACTGATCTATCCTGTTCACACAAGATCTGAAAGCTAAACATAAGACATATTAGCCATGACATTATCAAATATATCTAACAATCTCCCCCAACTTGTAAATTAACAAAATATACAAGTTAAACAGATATTTGATGATGTCAAAAACATTAAGTACAAATGCATGAGAAATAGACTAGATAACTACAACTTACAGTCCTTAAAGTTTTACCAATTTCAACTTCTGATAACAACTTCAATCTGCATAAGTATCAGAATTTAAGCAGTTGTGGATCTTCGACTTGGCTTCATCATCTTCTGATCTCTCTGATGTCAGGAGTTGTTCTGAGATAGTTCTTCAACAAACATTTCTCAGCATATCTTAGTTCATCAATCATTCTCCTTTTAACACCTTTAAGCTCTGCAGTATCTTCACCAGTTTGAAAGATTGTAGCTCTGAGATCATTAATCTTTGCTTTCCTTAACTCCTGGTCTAGTCTTATGACATAAGCTTTGTCAGATTTAAGATTGAATTCAAGTCCCTTAATACCAAGATACGTTCTGATCTGTGCAGTATTAGGCTTCATATCAACAATATCCCCATTGTGATCTCTGTACTTTGGAACATATCTGCTGTCAGACTTAACAGAATAAAGCCTTTTCTGTCTCTGAATCTGTTCTTTTAAGTAGTTTGCAGCAGTCTCTGTTATTCTGTCATCCACTTGAAGTAAGAAAAGTACATGCTCCAATTCTTCAAAATACTTCAAAGGAATGGCATTTTGTCTTATATGATAAACCCTACCATCTGTCATGAAATACAACATGATGTATTCTTTCAAGTAGGTATGGTAAACCATCTGTACAGATTCTAGTTGATTCAATCTCTCAGGAGTTGCTCCAATACCTGGTTCACTCAAGGAAGTTGGATCATCGGTAGTGTTGTGTACTCTTCTTTCATCAGCACTTCCCAATCCAGTTTTATCTCTAGCTTCCTTTCCAGTAACTACTCTTGCTTCAAAACCACTTGGAGTAGTCTTCAAAGATTGAGTCTGTTTTGCTTTAGTGAATCCTGGTAGGAGTGTTTTAGATCTATTTTCTGATATCAAGTTAACTTGAGCACTGTCAGAGGTTACTTGCTTCTTCTGAATATCAGAACTTACAATTTCTTGACTCTGAACAACTTGATCCATGTCAGAGGTTGTTTTAAGAACTTTTCTTGAAGTCAGAGCAAGATCATCTTTTCCATCAGTAATTTCTTCTTCCTCAGGAGGTACATAAGGCTTGATAGGTTCACCAACCTTTTCTTTACCCTTGGATCTTGGATCTATCTGTGGTTGTGATCTAGCCAAAGTTTCTTCAGTATGTATCCTTTCTTTGATCACAATGCCTTTAGGTTTTGGAAGTAACTTTTTACCAGAAGCTTCAGATTTAGATGTGACTTTCTCTGATTTAAGTCTGGCTTCTTCTTCCTTTAAACTTTCCAAGTCCATCCCTGGATTTTCTTGAAGAAATAACTGTCTTGACATTTCCTCATCAAGATCTAGAAGCTCATCAAAACTTATCCTTTTACCAGCAGCAGAACTTATTCTTTTCCCAGTATCAGAACTTGTTCTGTGACTAGCTTGTCTTGATGTAAACCTTCTACCTTGACTATGACCACTACCCATTCCAGAGTTTCCTTGGTCATCTTTTCCATCATCCTTTCCTTGCAGTGTCTTGTTGGTTTTGCATTTGGACTTAATTTCCTTCTCCCCCTTTTTGGCATCAGCAGGTAATAAAAGAGAGATAAGTAGTTCCACTGAGGTCTGGATTTCAGTAAGTTGCGATTGCTGAGAAGCTTGATTTGTCAGAATTTGATCAATCTGAGCTTGTTGCTTCTCTTGAGTTTTCTCAATATAAGCAACCCTGTCAATGGTAGGTTGGAAGAACTTTTTCTTATCAATTTTCCAAACTTGTTCCTGTTTGATAAAGTTCTCCTGAATCTTGTGTAGCTCTGCATGAGTGTTGGAATGAAGACCTTGTAGATGTTTAGTACTCAATGCAGTGACTCTAAGCTGGGTTTTAAAATCATCAGAATGTAACATTTCATCAGCTTTAGTCAAGTGCTCAGCAAGATGTAAAGCATTTGGAACACATGAAACTGAGTTCCATTCCTTAGTCCACTCCTGACCTGCAGGAGTTTCACTCCAAGGTACTGGTGCATCCCTGATAACAAACTCCTTTACCAGTTCAGACTTAGGAAGAGTCAGTGGAGGAGTATGTCCTGAAGGACCTGCTTTATCATCATCTACAGTTGTAGCAGCCTCACCAGTATCTCCAACATTTGCAGCATCAGAACTTAGAGAATCAGTATCTTCTGATAAGACAACAGTGTGAGTAGCAATGGAGGCTTCAGCATCCTCTAATTGCTGATCTGATACTAAGTTCTGATCAACAGCCATATCCTGATGCTCACCTAAAATCTGATCATCAGCATCTTGATGCAGAGAAGGTGTTAGTGATAACTCAGGAGTTTGAACAGCATCAGTAACAGGTGTTGTGGAAGGATTATTTGCTGTTGGAGCTTCTAAGAAAAGTATTTCAGGCACAACCAGGTTCTGAATATCAATTTCAGCACTTGTGCCTAGATCAACAAGAGACACAGAAGGTGAAGTAGCCTTGTCAGATACAGGTTCCTGAGATGGAGTTGATGGAGAAGAAGTGACTGGAGCAAATTCCTTGTCTTGTGAGATCAGAGATTCCTGATCCCCTTCCTTAGCTGCTTCCTCCTAATCATCTGAAACTGGCCTTTGTGCCCACTGTTTCTTGTACTTCCTTGTTGATTTGGATTCCTTGGGAGTTTCAGGAACCGTCATACGTCTAAGCCTCTTGAGAAGCCTAGAACCCCCAATTGCAGAATCCTTCTGAGAAGTTGCCTTCTCAGCTTCATTTACCACAGGTTCTGAAGAGGGAATCTGATCCTCAGAATCTGATTCATCTCTCAAAGTAATGCTTCTCCTCTTTTGAGGTGTTTGAAGAACAGTCTTTGTTCTCTTTGGCTTAGAGGATGTAGGCTTCACAGTAGGTGCTGAAGAAGAAGGTTGAGCAGTCTGTGAAGTGGAGAGATAGGATTTGAGATAAGTTCTGAGGGTAGGTTGAGTAGAATGAGAGGTAGGTACTGAGGTTGATGGATTTTGGTTATGGTGAGTTGGTTGAACATTTGAGTAAACAAATTTGTAAGTAGCAGGATCAGCATTTACCAGAATCTGTTTCACAGACTGAGGAATCTGTAATTGTCTCACCATTGATTTCTTTGTGTCAGCATTTATCAGGTCGTTAAAGTACCTTTTTGTAACCTTAAAAAGTGGGGTTTGAGTGCTGACTAACTGGGGTTCAGCAGTACAATATGTATAAATAAGTTGACAGAATCTAGCAAAATAAACAACATCTCGATCCTCTGTCATCCTATCCCCAATAAAACCAATTATTCCAGTTGCAAAATCAAAATGAGTTTGATGGATAATAGCATACCCGATGTGCTGACTCAGAATTGGGATGGCATCAAAATTTGAACACTTGTTGCCAAAAGCCTTGGTGATGCAATCGAAGAAGAAACTCCATTCTCTTCTGATATTAGCCCGTTTCTACTGTCCAAGTTTCGTCAGACTATTTTCATATCCCAAATCAGTCATTAACCCCCGAAGTTATGATTCCTCTGGTATAGAGAAGGTACAATCTTCTGGAAGATGTAATGCTCTTCGTACTGTACCAGGAGTGACTACATAGGATGAATCACCCACTTGGAAGATAATACTGGGAGTTCCTCTTTTACCACCATCATCAAAAACTCCAGTCCTCCAGAACCGCAGAACTTGTTGACTTGAAAATAATTCAGGCTGAGTTAAGGCGTACCCAACCTCACTATGTGCAAGAAGATCTTGCACAAAGTGCAATTCAGATGGAGCTTCAGCATGATCAAGAATTGCAGCATAGTTGTTTGGAACAAACTTTGCTCCATCAATGATTAAATCCTTTGGTGCCATGTGAAAAAATATTGAGATTCAAGTATGCCTGTTAGGTGTTTGAGATAATGTCTGTATTAAAAACCAACGTGAGAAAGAATGAGAAATAGAGTAAAAGTAAGAAGAGAGATAAAGTATAAAGAAAATAAAAGATTAAAGAAATCTTCTCTCTGTTATATGCCACTCCTGCTGCCAGTCGGCACAACTGAGCTCCATTGTGAAGGTTTGTGTGTTCAAAAACATGTTGTATCGAACCATTGTGTTTTTGACAGAAGAAGGAGGATAAGTGTGTGAGAAGAATGTGATGGAAAGACTGATGTGAAGTGGTTGTTTATATAGGCAAAAGAATGCCAAGAGACGCAAAGATATTTAATGCTGACAGGTAGAATTAATTCTACCTTGTCTCCCTAGACTTTGAAAAAGAATAACAGTCATTGGAAAGAGGAATCATGGTCTAGACCGCACAAGACACGAGAAACAGTGGACTGTTCAAGTACAAAACCATTAATCCTAATCATAGTGACTGTTAATCTTCCACTTCAACATATGCGAGTACAAACTGAGACTGTTATTAAATTTCATTCAAAGATAAGCCAAGTAAAGGATTAGACTGAGAAATCAGAACTTAGACCTATACCAGAACTTAACAGTCATCAGAACATAATTTCTTAACTCGAAAAAGGAATGCTCATCTTAGTAAATCCTCATACAAGTTCTTAGTTATGAACGTCAGAACTGAATCATCAAAACGTGTAACTAGAACTTGTCCTCAGAATTTGTGCAAAAATGACACAATGACTGTTTATCTACAATAACATAGACCACCACAGAAATTTTCATCATTCAGATGGAGTGATTAGTGTGTGCATTAAGCTAAATAACAGACAAAGAGTAAAGTCTGATTCACTTCAGTACATCTTAGAAATAAGGCATAACTAAAATTTTGCTAAAGAGCTGTCATTATCCTGAAACCTACTGATGAATGAGTTCATGCTTGAGGCCACCTCAACTGTTTTGTGCTAATTTTATGCATCTTTTGAAATTCTATTTTACAGTGGCTTCTCAGTGTAAGTGAGTCACGACTGTTTATCAGAATTTATGCTATTATCAGAGTATTTCTCCAGTAATCATAGAGTGTGAAAAGTCACCAAGAAAATATTTTGCTTTTCTAATGCATATTTACTTAATACCAGCAATGCACTTGGGTCGTCCCTTTCACATTTTTACTCTAGATCTCAAAGGAGTACCTGATTTTATTCTTAAACTTTTTGCTTTTTCTTTTGATAAGAGAGGTCTATCAGCACTTAGTGCACTCAGCAGTTTTACTAGTATCAGAACTTAACAGATGAGTAGCATTATTCTAATTTGTGACTTAGTAATAAGATATACAAAGTAAACTTAACTAAGCTCAATTATCAGAATTTGCTAGTGTCATAAGATTTCCACTGAAATAATTACTTCTTCCATGGAATCATTTGTTTATTGAAGACTACTAGGTCAGTATCTAGCACAGTTATCCTCATAGGATTGAATAGGTACTAGAACAAACATATCACTTATCAGAGTTTAGAAACATATATCTATCAACAGTCAGTACTTAAAGACATTTATCAATTAAGCACAGAATACACAATGAGATTAATTCTGTAAATACTGAGCATATAGTCTGATATCACAGAACAAGTCTAAGCAGATTTAAAGAAAGAACCTGAAACCATTCCAAGTTCATTTACCAATCTTGTAAAAGTAGCTTCACATAATGGTTTTGTGAAGATATCTGCCAACTGTTGATCTGTGGGAACAAAATGCAATTCCACTATACCTTCATCCACATGTTCCCTGATGAAGTGGTACCTGATGCTGATGTGCTTTGTCATTGAGTGTTGAACTGGATTACCTGTCATAGCAATAGCACTTTGATTATCACAGTAAATAGGGATTTTGAAATATGTTAACCCATAATCCAGTAACTGATTCTTCATCCAAAGAATCTGTGCACAACAGCTTCCTGCAGCAATATACTCTGCTTCTGCAGTTGATGTGGAAATTGACTTTTGTTTCTTGCTGTACCAAGAAACCAATCTGCCTCCAAGAAATTGGCAGCTTCCACTTGTGCTTTTCCTGTCAATTTTGCAACTTGCAAAATCTGCATCTGAGTAACCTATTAGTTTAAAATCTGATTCTCTAGGATACCATAATCCCAGAGCAGCTGTTCCTTTAAGATACTTAAAGATTCTTTTTACAGCTGTTAAGTGAGGTTCTCTTGGATCTGCTTGAAATCTTGCACAAAGACAGGTAGCATACATGATATCAGGTCTACTAGCAGTTAGATAGAGTAGAGAGCCAATCATACCTCTGTAGTCAGTAATATCTACTGATTTACCGGTATCCTTATCCAGTTTTGTTGCAGTGGCCATTGGAGTGGATGCACTGGAACAATCTTGCATTCCAAATTTCTTTAGCAAGTTTCTGGTGTACTTGGTTTGACAAATAAAAGTGCCTTCCTCATTCTGCTTGACTTGAAGGCCCAGAAAATAGCTAAGTTCCCCCATCATACTCATCTGATATCTTGACTGCATTAGTTTGGCAAACTTCTTGCAAAGTTTGTCATTTGTAGATCCAAAAATGATATCATCAACATAAATCTGAACCAGAAGTAAGTCCTTTCCATGGTTGAGGTAGAACAGTGTTTTGTCTATTGTTCCTCTGTTGAATCCACTTTCCAGAAGAAACTGAGCTAAAGTCTCATACCATGCTCTAGGAGCTTGCTTAAGTCCATAAAGTGCTTTATCAAGCCTGTAGACATAATCTGAATGTTTGGTATCTACAAAACCTGGAGGTTGTTCAACATATACCTCTTCCTCCAATTCTCCATTGAGAAAAGCACTTTTCACATCCATTTGAAAGACAGTAAACTTTTTGTGAGCAGCATAAGCCAAAAATATCCTTATGGCTTCTAACCTAGCAACTGGTGCAAATGTTTCATTATAATCAATTCCCTCCTGTTGAGAATATCCTTTTGCAACCAGCCTTGCCTTATTCCTTGTAATTATGCCATCACTGTTAGTTTTGTTTCTGAATACCCACTTTGTACCAACAACAGATCTATTCTTTGGTTAGGCACTAGGGTCCAGACTTTGTTTCTTTCAAATTCATTCAACTCTTCCTGTATTGCTTGCACCCAATCAGCATCTTGAAGAGCTTCTTCTACTTTCTTTGGCTCAGTCTGAGAGAGAAAAGAATTGTATAGACACTCATTTGAAGTACCTGTTCTAGTTCTGACACCTGCATCAGGATTTCCAATTATCAAATCAGGTGTATGTGATTTTGTCCATTTCCTTGCAGATGGAATGTTTTCTCTAGAACTGGATGCTCCCCCATGATCCATGCTATCTTCATTTTCATTTTCTGATGCTCCCCCTGAAACTATGCTCTCTGAGTTGGATTCTTCAGTATTTAGATTTTCAGCACTATCAGAACTTGGCTTATCAGAACTTGACGAATCAGAACTTGAAGAGCCAGATGCATGTTCTGATGTTTCTTGAGATGTGGTAGGATCTTGAGTATGCTCCCCCTGCATAGGTGCATCTTCCTTTAACGTAGTCACCACAGTTTCAATAACATCAGAGTTTAATCCGTCAGAGTTTGTAGTATCAGGACTTAGACTGTCAGGTTTTTCAGTATCAGAATATGAGTCTTCATTTTCAAATCTCAGCTGATCATTGTCAACGAAATCTTTAAGACCGGTGATCTTCTTGTCATCAAAAGAGACATTGATAGATTCCATGACCACTTTTGTTCTCAAATTATAGACTCTGAAGGCTTTTATGGAAAGTGGATATCCAACAAAGATTCCTTCATCAGCTTTTAGATCAAACTTTGATAGCTGTTCAGGATGAGTCTTGAGAACAAAACACTTGCATCCAAATACATGAAAATATTTCAGATTTGGCTTCTTTTTCTTCACCATCTCATATGGTGTTTTTCCATGCTTGTTAATGAGTGTTGCATTTTGAGTAAAACAAGTAGTCTGCACAGCTTCAGCCCAGAAATAGGTTGGAAGCTTTGCTTCTTCAAGCATTGTACGTGCAGCTTCAATGAGAGTTCTATTCTTCCTTTCAACAACTCCATTTTGCTGTGGAGTTCCAGGAGCAGAAAATTCCTGCTTTATTCCATGGCTTTTGCAGAACTTTTCCATTATCAAATTCTTGAACTCAGTGCCATTATCACTCCTTAAAATTTTCACAGAATCTTTGACCATTTTATCCAGCTGTTTGACATGATCAATCAAGATAGATGCAGTTTCACTTTTTATGTGCAAGAAATACACCCATGTGTATCTGGTGAACTCATCCACTATGACCAACGCATACTTCTTCTTTGCAATAGACATGACATTTACTGGACCAAATAGATCAACATGTATAAGATGATAAGGCTCAAGAATTGATGATTCAGTCTTGCTCTTGAATGAAGATTTTCTTTGTTTGGCTTTCTGACATGAATCACAAAGACCATCAGGAGCAAATACTGTGTTTGGAAATCCTCTCACAAGATCTTTCTTGACCAGTTCATTTATATTGTTGAAATTTAAATGAGAGAGTTTCTTATGCCAATTCCAGCTTTCTTCAATTGATGCTCTACTTAACAGACAGATTGCAGAGCCATCAGTACTTGTTGAAAGCTTAGCTTCATAAATGTTACCACGTCTATATCCTTTTAGAACAACTTTGCCTTTAGATTTACTCACAATTTCACAGTGTTCTTCAAAGAAATCAACATGATAACCTCTGTCACAGATTTGACTTATACTCAGAAGGTTGTGTTTAAGTCCTGAGACCAGAGCTACTTCTTTAATGATGACATTCCCAAGATTGATATTGCCATATCCCAATGTTTTTCCAATGTTGCCATCTCCATAAGAAACACTTGGGCCAGCTTTCTCCACAAAGTCTGATAGCAGGGCCTTATTTCCAGTCATATGACCTGAACATCCACTGTCCAGAACTAGAATATTTTTCCTGTTGCCCTGCAATCATAAAGACCACTAATTATTAGTTTTAAGGACCCAGACTTGCTTGGATCCTTTGGTCTTATTAAGTTTGTTAACATTTGCAGCGGATTTAGCATCAGAGTTTATGTTAACATTTTTCTTATCATAATTTACATTATCAGACTTTGAATCAGAATTTATACTAGAAGGAACAATGGAAACTTTCTTCAAAGAAGGTTTTATTTGATAATAATCATAGTACAGACTATGATATTCCTTACAAGTATAAATGGAATGCCATAAACTACCACAATGAAAACAAGGATTTTGTGGTTTGTATCTAACTGACTGACTCCTAACTCCTAATTTCGAAGGTAAGGAGTTAATATTCTTATTTTTCCTGCAAAAAGAAGCCAGATGGTTAGAACTTCCACAGTTATGACATGTTTTCCTAGGTGCATCAGGAACAGGTTTATAATCATTACTTTTATTCACACCTTCCTTTCCATTCCTATTTTTCCTAGGTGATTTTACCTTGTTTGCATTCTTGACATCTTTCAGCTTATGCTTAAGCTGCTTCTTTGTCATTAAGCCTATGTTTACTTCAGCTGTCTTTTCCTGTTTTAGTTTGTCAGAAGTTAATTCCTCTTTAACTTCTGATTTCTCATTATCAGACTTTACAGTTACAAACTTAACAGGTTTTAACTTTGGCTTTTGCTTAACAACAGGCTTAATTTCTTCAGTTCCTTTATCATTCTTATTTTCTCCATAACCTAAGCCCTCTTTCCAATTTTCACTACTTAGCAAATTTTGAGTTGTTCTGCCAGAGTTAGTCCAAGTCCTGATTATCTCTCTTTCCTTTTCTAACTCAGTTTTTAGAGATTCATTCATTTTTAGCACTTCATCCCTAACATAAAAAGCATCATCTCTATCCTTCTGAGTTTGATGGAATATGACTAACTCTTTTTCTAAGAAATCATTTCTTTTCTTATATGCAAGATTTTCAGAAGTTAATCTTTCACATGTTAAAGTTTGATCTCTATAGCTAACAAACATGGTTTTAAGATATCTTCTCAACTCATTAATATCATCAGTATGAAAAGCATAAGTAGTCTGAGGTACCTTTGTTTCAGCAGCTTCAGAACTGCTCTCAGCACTTTCTTTATCAGCATTTGTCATTAATGCATAGTTCTCCTCACTTTCAGAGTCTGAGGTGTCTGTCCAGCTTTTCTGCTTTGTGATAAGAGCCTTGCCTTTGTCACCCTTTACCTTCTTGCAGTCAGGAGATATGTGGCCTTTCTCACCACAGTTATAGCATTTAACATTGGTGTAATCTCCTCTGTCAGACTTTCCTCCTCTTCCTTCAGATCTTCTGAAATTCTTCTTATCAGAACTTATGCTTTTCCTGGGAAACTTTTGTCCCTTCCTGAACTTCCTGTATGCAATCTTTGTGATTTCTTTCACCATAAGAGCACACAGTTTCATCATCTCCTCATCAGCATCAGTCTCAGGCAAGCTTTGAGAATCTGAGTCATCATCACTCTCAGAACTTGATGACTCAGTATCAGACTTTATGAAAAGAGCTTTACCCTTGTCTTTCTTTGAGGAAGCTGCTTTGGGGAATTCTTCTTCAGCCTTAAGAGCAACTGTCCTTGACTTTCCTCCTTTCCTCTTGTGTTATGGATAAAAAACTAATATATATAATTGTTGTATTTAGTACTAAGGAACGTGAGCTTCAAGGCTCGATTTGACTGTTCTTGTGTTTCTTGACTCAATATGCCTTAACAAGATGCCTACGTACCTTGCTGATTGCCAAGGATCAAGTCAAAAAATGTAGTTCTGATTTGTGGGGTGAGGCCCCTTATATAGATGTGGGAGTCCTTGAATTGGACTTGATATAGGAGACTTGGTGGACAAGCCTCTGAATTAGGATAGACTTAGGAGTCCTAGGAAGTAGGAAGCTGATTCCTTATCCTTTTAGGTCCCCTTGAGGCTAATCTATAAGGATTTATATCCTTATCGGGACTCTTCTCAATAGCTGATTTTTCCCTTATTAATTAATTACGAAATTAATTAATAATCAGGGGCTTTGGGCCCTTTTTTATTCCACCAGGCCTGATCTGGTCCATCAGGCTTAACCTTTCTGGTCTGAATATCATATATCTTATTATTGGGCCTAGCAGCCCATTAATTATAAAATCAGGACTTATTTATCCCTATCATTTGCCCCCCAACTTTTGGGAAACATTGATTAGGTTTCGCAGAAGTTAAATCTATTCGTTCCCTTATAGGGTTTCGTTTTGCGTAAAGTGTGGAGCGACCTACACATTTACAATGAATCTTCCTTTTATTCAGAAATTATCTTAATTTCCAGGAATTTTTTCCCTAATTTTCTGGGATTTTTCCCTAATTTTCTGGGATTTATCCTTAGTTTCTGGATTTTTCCCTTAATTTTCTGGATTTATTCCTTATTTCTGAAAATATTAACATTTTTCAGAAAATATTTAAGGAATTTTTCCTATTTTTCTGGATTTTTTCCCTAATTTCTGGGATTTATCCTTTAATTTTCTGGATTTATTCCTTATTTCTGAAAATATTAACATTTTTCAGAAAATATTTAAGAAATTTTTCCTATTTTTCTTAATTTCTGGATTTTTTCCTTAATTTTCTGGATTTATTCCTTATTTCTGAAAATATTAACATTTTTCAGAAAATATTTAAGGAATTTTTCCTATTTTCTGGATTTTTTTTCCCTAATTTCTGGGATTTATCCTTTAATTTTCTGGATTTATTCCTTATTTCTGAAAATATTAACATTTTTCAGAAAATATTTAAGGAATTTTTCCTATTTTTCTGGATTTTTTTTTATATAAAAATTTCGACCAGGAATCCCATTCGACCAGGATCCTGGTCGAATTATCCTTCATTCAGCCCTGATCGACGGTATTTCGAGGAGGATGGGTTCGAGCAAGAATCCTGGTCGAATTTCGGCCAGGGTTTTTTCCTATATATATATATATATATTTTGAATTTTCGAGTAGGAAATTTTAATTTCGGTCAGGAATTTCGATCAGGAGCCCTAGTTTTGACCGAATTAACTTCTCTTAGTTGCCTAGGTCGACAGAAATTCGGGAAGGATCCAATCGATCAGGATCTTCTCTTGATTTCTAGTCGAATGAGTCTTAATTCAGGTCGAATTAAGCTTATTTTTCAGCCCTGATCGACAAGATTTCGACCTCAGGAGCTTCGATCAGGATTCCTTTGTGTTTCCTGGTCTAATTGGTCTTGAATTAATTTCTTGCATATATTTCTGTAATTTGGATTTGGGCCCTTAAACCTGGGCTGTATTCTTTTGGGCCATCCCCTTTTTTGGTTTATAACCTGGGCCCATTTCAACTGGGTTTTGTATTTTTAACTAATTGGGCCCTTTTCTGGGCTGGTTTTATTGGGCTGACCTTGGGGCCCACTATTTTTATTAATCCTGGGCCTGAAGACTTGGCTTTTCTTAAAAATCATTTTGGGCCTCAAATAGGGCTTTTTGTATTTGGGCCTTGGTACTGGGCCTTGGGTTTTTCAAGATTTTTCTAGAATTGGGCCTCATTTCTGAGCCCAAACTCCAAACTCTTCTAAGATTATTCTGGATTCTTCCAGAATCTTCAAAAAAAAAATTCAAATTTCTCTTAATTTTTCCAGGAATTTTCTGGATAATTCCAGAACCTTCTTATTTTTGGGCTCAAATGGGCTTTTTTGAGGCCCAAATCCCCTTCTTCTTGGCTATAAAAAGGTGGGATGAGAGTGTGTTTCCTCACACCTCTCATTTCACTTCTCTACTCATCCTATAAATTTCTCCCTCTTCTCTTCCTTTAGTTTTTTTGGCCACTCCTCCCTTCAAGACTTTCAGGTTTTCTAGGCTTTACTAATGGCTGACAAGAATTCCGAGAGAGCGGCGAAGATTGCCTCGGCTTCAAAACGAGGTAAGGATATTGAGATCCGTTCTTCGTACATGTCTTTAATCGATATGATTAACACTAGGGGGGATGAATATCCCTCTACTGCACATCTCGATTCTTTTAATCATTGTAACACTTGGCACAACATTGATTTCAATAAACTAAATGCTCGTTATAACGTCCTTCCTCCTTTTAGATTAGTTCCAATCTCTGGTGGTGACCGTACTTGCCACTGGAGACCCGACACTCTTTTCATTTACACAGATGCCCTTAATGCTGGGCTTAGGTTTCCTTTCCATCCTTTTATTCCTCATCTTTTGGCTGATTTACAAATTAACCCGTGTCAGCTTCCTCCAAACGCCTGGAGGAATATTCTATGTTTTATGGTTTATTGTCTTAGGGAGGGCTTTCCTCTTTCTGTAGCCGTTTTTAGGAAGGTCTTTCAGTGTTATAATAGTTCTTTCAATATCTGTGGCTGGGTCTATGTCAAGCAAAGGCCCAAAAGCAAACATATCTTTAACAGCGCCTCTATTCCTGATAATAATCAAAATTGGAGGAATAGTTTCGTTGGGTTACGTTGGGAGAATGGTGACTGGGGCACACTTTTTCGATCTTCCTTTGGGAAGGTCAGTGATGGTAGCCTCAAATCCATTCACTTAACTCCTGAAGAAACTATTATTTATAATGGGCTTACTCAGGATGATGGCACCACCACCAGCTGGACTCTCTTAGAGGAGTTTTCCCTGATTCATGTGGGACTATCCTCTGTTTCTCAACAGGGTATTTTTCTTCCCTTCTCAATTTTACTTCATTTCATGCATTATTAACATCACTTATTTTGTCCTTTGCTTTATTTCAGCTGCTAAGGAGATTAATGAGGACAATGTTCCTTTGGTTGAGGAAACAGCTAGGATGAAGAAGGCTCGGCTCGCAGGCCTAGACACCCGGGGAAAGGCCACGGAGCCTATCTTTTTGAAGAAGCACAAAGAGCCTATAGGGGAGGCTTCAACTGAAGGAGCTGGAGGCCATGGTGCTCCTATCACTGCTGCTGCCTCTACTGCTGCTGCCACAGGCGCCTTTCAGCCACTCTGGGGATTCCGCCGAGGGGACACCGTAGTTGGTTCCACGAAACATGCTTGGGATTGGTTCTACCATTGCGTGACTCCCAAGGACTTTACTGATGTGGTGGCCACCCCTGATCTTGAGAGGATTAAGCTCATGGGGGCTCAGTCTCTGGCTTCGGTATGCCTTCTCTTTTTTGAACTTATTTTTCGTTCTTGTAGCATTTTCTTGCCTTATACTTTGTTAATTGCTTTGTTCCAGTCTAACGCCTACTTTCAAGGCGCTGTGAGGCAAGCCGAATCATGGAAGCGGGCTTCTGATAAGGCCGATAATGCCCTCAGAAGGCAACAGAAGAAGTATGCTACCCTGGAGAAGAAGCTCAAGCACAAGGAGGAAGAACTCGGAGAGTCTAACGCCGAGCTGGTGGTACTTCGGGCGGAGAAGGATAAAGCTATAGACAACTATCTGGACTCGGAGGAGTTTGCCCAATCCATGAGGATTAGGGATGATTCAGTCTTTCCCGGGTTTTTTAGGACCGGTTGGGACACGGCCCTTGGGACCGTGAACGAGGCTTGTCCTGATATTAACCCGGCGGACTACATCTGCCCTGATGACGAGGCTTTGCTACAGAGGTTTCGTACCCGAGTAGTTGTCTCGGACCACGTTCCTCAGGATCCACTCCTTCCTCCTCCCGAGTCTTCTTCCAGACCAGCTGAGGACGATAGCTCTTCCTCCTCCTCCGAGACGACAGAGACATCCAGCGAGAGCGGAGAGGACGATGATATGGATGCCGAGGGTACTTCAGCTCCTTAGAGCTTTTTCAGCCCTGCGTGGCTTGTTGTTTTTTATCCTATTTTCGAGACTTTATTTATCGAATTTTTGTAATATCTATCAGATCTATTTCATTTATCACCTTCTATGCTTGCATCCATGCATTTTTATTTGTTAGGCCACAAACATTCTTTGAAGAACTCATGAATTTTGTAAAATTGTCTGGGATTCGTCCCTTACACAAGTAATAATAAACTTCGTAATAAAACTAAAACATATAAATCCTAAGCAAGCAAAGCTTCAAGGTGCTTTTCAACCTACTCGCCATCCTGACGAGTGAGAATCGTATCCGGCTGCCCTATACATAGTAAACCTTCAGGTTTTGTGCATGCCAAGTTCTCGGGACTTCAAATCCATCCATAGTCTCTAGCTTGTAGGTTCCTCTACCTTGAACACTCTTGACTCTGTACGGCCCTTCCCAATTCGGGGCAAGCTTCCCTTTTTGTCCTACACCAGATGCTTCTATCTTCCTCAAGACTAGATCGCCTTGTTTAAAAAACCTTTCTTTAACCCTTAGGTTGTAGTAGAATGAAGCCTTTTTCTGATATTCTACTATCTTTGCATGTGCCTTATCTCGCACTTCATCGATCAGATCCAGGGCTAACCTCTACCCTTCCTCATTTTCTTCTGCGTTGAAAGCCTGAATCCTTGGAGAGGAATGTGATATCTCCACGGGAACTACTGCTTCTGCCCCATATGCCAACATGAAAGGAGTTGCTCCTGTCGTGACTCTACAGGTAGTCCTATAGGCCCATAATATGGGAAGTATCTCATCTACCCAATTATTTCTTGACTTCTCGATCCTCTTCTTTAATCCATCCAGGATTATCCGATTTGCTACCTCTGCTTGGCCATTGGCTTGCGGGTGAGCCACAGAGGTGAATCGTAACTCAATTTCATTTTCTTCACAATACTTCTTGAATTCCTCATTGTTGAATTGTGTTCCATTGTCAGTGACGAGGATACGGGGAATTCCATATCGGCACATAATGTTTTCCCACAGGAATTGTGCAACCTGCTTAGTAGTGATTTTGGCCAAGGGTTTGGCTTCGATCCACTTGGTGAAATAATCAATGGCTACAATCAGAAATTTCCTTTGTGCCGTGGCCATAGGAAAAGGCCCTAGAATATCCATCCCCCACATGGCAAAGGGAATAGGCGAGTTGATAGAGGTCAGCATCTCGGGGGGTTGTCTAACAACTGGTGCATGCTTTTGACAGCGATCACACTTCTTCACATATTCTTTGGCATCAGCCATCATTTCTGGCCAATAGAAGCCTAAACGGGTTATCTTATGAGCCAAGGCCCTGCCCCCCAAGTGCTGCCCACAAATACCTTCATGCACTTCCTCAAGAGCCAAGCGTGCCTCGTCGGGCCTGAGACACCTCAAGTAAGGAACCACGAAAGATCTCTTATACAGAATTCCATCTATCAAGGAGTACCTTAGTGCTCGAATAGTTAACTTCCGTGCCTCAGTTATATCACTTGGCAACCAACCGGTCTGAATGTGAGCCTTGATGGGATCAATCCACGACGTCCCCAAGCCTATGGGAGCCACAAGCTTAACATATATGCTCCGTGTCTTCAAAATACAGAAGTACACACTTCCTGAACTTTCTTCAATCTCAGACGAAGCGAATTTTGATAGCGCATCTGCTTTAGCATTTTCTTCCCTTGGAATGTGTTCAATATGGCATTCATTAAATTGGGTCATCACAGCCCTTACTAGGCGAACATACTTAGCCATCGTATCATCCCTTGCCTCAAATTCTCCCTTTACCTGGGATATGATCAACTTCGAGTCTCCACGGACCTTTAAGTTTTTGACTCTAAGTGTCCCAGCTAGACCAAGGCCAGCAATCAGGGCTTCATACTCTGCTTCATTATTTGTGGTTGGGAAGTCTAGCTTCATAGCATACTCAATTAGAAATCCATCAGGACTTTGCAAAACCAACCCTGCTCCACTGGAATTTGTTTTTGATGCTCCATCAAAATAGAGAACCCAATATTCTTTCTCCTTGTCCCCATTGTCGACTCCCTTATCTTGAGGTATGGTATCTTCCTGCCCCCCGACTTCTTGGTTGGGTATGGTACATTCCACCACGAAGTCAGCTAGTGCCTGGGCTTTTATGGCCGTACGTGGCTTATACTTGAGATCGAACTCTCCCAACTCTATTGCCCACTTAATCAGTCTCCCACTTGCCTTGGGACTGTGAATGATGTTTCTCAACGGCTGATTTGTTAGCACTTCAATCTGGTGAGCTTGAAAATAAGGACGCAGCTTTCTTGAAGCCATTATCAAGGCTAAAGCGAATTTCTCAATAGTTGAATAATTCAACTCTGCACCATGCAAGATTTTGCTGACATAGTATACGGGTTTCTGGACTTTCAGTTCCTCCTTAACCAACACCGCGCTCAAGGCACTTTCTGAAACAGCCAAGTACAAGAATAAAACTTCACTCAGAACTGGCTTGGCCAACAACGGGGCCTAGCCCATATACTTCTTTAATTCTTCAAATGCCTTCTGATTTTCCTCACTCCATACAAAGTCTTTAATGTTCTTTAATGACTTGAAGAATGACAAGCACTTGTCTCCTGACTTGGAGATAAATCGTCCTAGCGCAGCAACCCTTCCTGTGAGTTTCTGAACATCCTTGACAGTTTTTGGGGGTTCCATGTCCAGGATTGCCTTTATTTTATCTGGGTTAGCCTCAATTCCCCTCTTTGAGACCATCAATCCCAAGAATTTTCCAGATCCTACTCCGAAAGCACACTTCGTAGGATTCAACATCATCTTGTGGTACCTCAGGACCTCAAAAGCTTCCCTCAAATGGGTTATATGATCAGTCTTTACTAGACTCTTGACTAGCATGTCATCAACATAGACTTCCATAGTCTTCCCAATAAGATCCTTAAAAATTTTATTCACCAACCTCTGATAGGTGGCTCCTGCATTCTTGAGACCAAATGCCATAATAAGATAACAATAAACACCAAAGTCAGTGATAAATGATACCTTTGGAATGTCATTCTTATGCATTTTGATCTGATTGTATCCGCTAAATCCATCCATGAAACTCAGCATCTCATGCCCAGCAGTGGCATCAATTAAAGTATCAATTCTCGGCAACAGAAAACAGTCTTTGGGGCATGCATCATTCAGATCAGTGAAGTCTATACACATCCTCCACTTTCCATTAGCCTTCTTCACCATTACAGTGTTGGCTAGCCACTCCAGAAATTGGATCTCCTCAATGAAACCAGCTTCTAAGAGCTTTTCTACTTCCTGTTTTATAGCCTCTTGTCTTTCCGGGGCAAAATTTCTTTTTTTTTGTTTCACTGTCTTCCGGCTTGGATCCACGTTTAGCTTGTGAGTAATTAACTCCGGGTCTATGCCTGGCATATCAGTTGCTGACCATGCAAACACATCACTATTTTCTTGTAAAAATTTCACTAACTTCCCTCTAAGAGGCTCCTCTAATGTGGCTCCAATGAAAGTCATCCTCTCAGGATTCTCGGGGTCTAAAGGAACCGAAACCAATTCTTCTGCTGGCCTTCCTCTATTCTCATCATTTTCTCGAACATCCATATCTTCAATAGGAAGAACCTGCCCCCCGACTCCATCTGCCCTCAAAGAGGCCACATAACAGCTTCTAGCCATTTTTTGATCTCCTCTCTCTTCTCCAATCCCGTTTCGGGTGGGAAACTTCATGACTGAATGGTAGGAAGAGGGGACTGCCTTAAAGGCATGTATCCCTGTTCTCCCCATGATAGCATTATAAGTTGAACTAGCCTTTACCACCACGAAATCCAGCATCTGCGTTGCTTGCCTTGGTTCCGTACCTATGGTGGTTGGCAATTTGATTATCCCTTCCACAGGACATTCTACTCCAGCAAATCCATATATCGGCATGTTGGTTGGTGTCAACTGGGAGTCGTTATACCCCATTCTTAGAAAGGTGTCGTGGAGCAAGATATCCACAGAAGCACCATTATCCACAAGGACCCTCTTAACCGGGCTATTTCCTATTATCGGCGTTATGACCAGCGGGTCGTCATGGGGAAACTTTACACCCTCTAGGTCGGAATAATCAAAAGCCAATGTTACTTCTGTCCTGGCCCTCTTTGGGGCTTCTCTAACAATATGCATAACCTCCCTAGTATATGCCTTTCTGGAATTTTTGGACAATCCAGCAGCAGTTGGGCCTCCAAAGATCGTGTTTATCACTAGCCCTCGAGGGTGTCGCGGTCCTCCAAAAATTGTATTTATAACCGGCCCTCTGGGTTGGGGATTCTGCCCCTGATCATCTTGGTCCCTCCTACGATCTTCAAAGTTCTTCCTTCCATTATTATTTCTGTCCCCTCCATCTCCAGTATACTTGTTCAATCTTCCTTTTCGAATCAAAAACTCAATTTCATCTTTCAATTGCCTACACTCATCGGTGTCATGGCCAACATCTTTGTGAAACCTGCAATACTTGCCCTTATCTAGCTTGGCGGGATCAGCCTTCAAGGGCTTAGGCCATCGAATATCTCTGTCTTTCTCAATCTCCATCAAAATCTGACTTCTGGGAGCATTCAGCTTAGCGTATTCAGTGAACTTTTGCCCAGGTCCGCCCTTCTTGGGGGTCGAATCAGGGTTTTGTTCGGTTCTAGGATATTTGTCCTTAGCGACATACTCCAAATCAGTTTTTCGTTTCTTGCCTCCAGTGGGCTCATTACTTACTACGGTCTTCCTCATGCTTTCTTCAACCTTCATATACTTCCCTGCTCTCTCTTGGAGTTGCAACATGTTTTCTGGGGGACGTTTGGCCAAGGACATCTTGAAAAACTCATCCCTAGTTCCTTGTTGCAGTGCTATCATGGCTACCTTATCATCAAGGTCTGGGACTTTTAAAGCCTCCTTTGTAAAACGATTCAGGTAGTCTCTCAAAGATTCCTTTGCTCCTTGCACAATACTCATGAGAGATGCTGAACTTTTCTCATGGACTCTCCCACTGATGAACTGCTTAATGAAAGCCTGACTTAACTCCCGGAACGATCCTATAAAGTTTGGGGGCAAGCGACTATACCATCTTTGAGCCATACCCGACAGGGTTTGAGGGAAGGCCCGACACTTTATAGCATCATTCACGGGTTGCAGCAGCAGTACATTAGAGAATGTCCTAACATGATTTGCGGGGTCTCCCGTGCCATCATAGGCTTTGATAGTGGGCATCTTGAATTTCCTTGAGATATGGGCATTCATTATCTCTTCTGTGAAGGGTGGAGTTGGATCGTCAGGATCTCCAAGGGGAAGGAGATTGCTTGGATCAGTTCTTGGGACAGCAGCCCTTCTTCTTATCGGACCATCCAGGTCTATGATAGGAGGAGGATTTCTCCCCCTAGGAGGTATGTGGGGTCTGGTGGCCTGGTGAGCCTCCAAATCACGCCTCAGCCTTTGGATTTCAGTCTCATGAGCCCTGATCCTTTCCTGCACTACTTGGGGATCCGCCCCTGGGGTGCTTTGGGGGCGTTGCCTTCCATCGGCCATTGGCTCTTTTCCAGGACGCTTCCTTCTCGGGGCCACTTCATCATCCGAAGATTCGGAGTCTCTCTCAGTGTATGGACCAGAAAATTCCCGATCCTTAGGGATAGGACCCAAACCTCATATATAGGGGGGCGACCGCCCTCGTGCTTCGCTTCGCCTAGCATATCCGATTCCTCCAACCTCAGGGTGAAGGGGCATCCCATAAGGGGGGTTAGTAGTAACAATAGTTGAATATTCATACCCGACGGGTCGAGAATTCACAGGTATATGTATTTATTGAACTTGAGGATTCGTACCTTGAATTGGGGGAGTTGTCCCTTGTAGCTGGGGTTGAGTTGCCCCTGTCTGGGCTTCCTCCTGAGTAGATGCATAAGTTGAATGGGGAGGAACCTCCACGGTTGATGAAATCACCTGGGTTATCTCTGATGGTGTTCCTTCCTCTATAGCTGCAATTGTTCTCCGTGTTCTCGCCATGGTTGTTGTTGTTCCTTCCCACAGACGGCGCCAAATGTTATGGATAAAAAACTAATATATATATAATTGCTGTATTTAGTACTAAGGAACGTGAGCTTCAAGGCTCGATTTGACTGTTCTTGTGTTTCGTGACTCAATCTGCCTTAACAAGATGCCTCCGTACCTTGCTGATTGCCAAGGATCAAGTCAAAAAACGTAGTTCTGATTTGTGGGGTGAGGCCCCTTATATAGATGTGGGAGTCCTTGAATTGGACTTGGTATAGGAGACTTGGTGGACAAGCCTCTGAATTAGGATAGACTTAGGAGTCCTAGGAAGTAGGAAGCTGATTCCTTATCCTTTTAGGTCCCCTTGAGGCTAATCTATAAGGATTTATATCCTTATCGGGACTCTTCTTAATAGCTGATTTTTCCCTTATTAATTAATTACGAAATTAATTAATAATCAGGGCTTTTGGGCCCTTTTTTATTCCACCAGGCCTGATCTGGTCCATCAGGCTTAACCTTTCTGGTCTGAATATCATACATCTTATTATTGGGCCTAGCAGCCCATTAATTATAAAATCAGGACTTATTTATCCCTATCATCTTGCTTCTTTGTTCCATCTCCAGCTCGTGTGTCTTGAGCATTCCATAGATTTCGTCAAGAGTTGTTTCATCAAGATTGTAGTTGTCTCTTATTGTCGTTGCCTTCAAATCCCAGCATTCAGGAAGAGCTAACAGGAACTTAAGGTTTGAATCTTCAAGATCATACTCTTTATCAACCAATGACAAATCATTCCAAAGTTTGACAAATCTATCATATAAATCATTCAATGACTCATTAGTCTTTGAGTCAAAGTGTTCATACTCTTGAGTGAGTATTGTCTTCCTGTTCTTCTTAATTGTGTCAGTTCCCTGACATCTTGTTTCTAGAGCATCCCATATCTCCTTAGCAGTCTTGCAGTTGATTACCCTGTTTGACATTACATTATCAATGGCACTATGCAGTAAGTGTCGTACCTTAGCATCCTTAGCAATTGATGTTATGTCCTCAGCAGTATAATCACTCTTCTCCTTTGGTACGGTCGTTGCTGCTTCACCTGTAACTGCAACAGCGAGTTTGGTTGGTTTGTGAGGACCTTCCTTGATTCTATCCAGGTATTCTGGATCTGTTGCTTCCAGGAACATGGTCATCCTTACCTTCCATATGGGATATTCAGATGGTCTCAGTATGGGGACTCTGATGGTCTCATACCGACTCTGAATTTGTGTCTTTGGTGGTTCCTCAGTTGTGGTAGGCTTAGTTGGAGTTTCTGTGTCCGACATGATTGTGTTTGGATCTTTAACTGTATGTAAGTTAACAGATAGGCTCTGATACCAATTGTTAGGTCACACACACACTGTAGAGGGGGTGAATACAGTGTATAGTACACTCAAATCGAACAGAAAACAAACTTTATTGAAACAATAAACTCTGTTTATGGAACTGTTACCTCTCAGTGATGAACAAATATCACGAGAGCTGCTAGGGTTATAAAGAATAATAACTTCGATAATGATAACACTTATAGTGTAAACCCTATGCCTGTGTTTATATACTACACAGTTACAAGATAATCGCTAATTGATATGGAATATAATTCTGCTTCCTAAAATATATCAATCAGATATCTTCTATTCCAAGTATTCCATTCTTCACGGAATTCCTTCTTCATGCATATCTCTTCTTATGTTTTATCTCTATCTTCTTTCCTTTAATCAGCTACTGTCCTTATCTGATTGTCCTTCAGCACTTAAGTTCTGATATCTATCTTCTGATGATTATCTCCTGATAATATAAGTACTGATATCCTTAAGTCCTGACTTCCAGTATAAGTACTGATCAACAGTTAAGTACTGATCTATCCTGTTCACACAAGATCTGAAAGCTAAACATAAGACATATTAGCCATGACATTATCAAATATATCTAACATATATTTTTACTCAGAAGGAACTGAACATGAGACATAGGAGATGGTTAGAGTTAATTAAGGACTAAGACTGTGAAATTTTGTATCACCCGGGTAAAGCCAATGTGGTGGCTGATGCCCTTAGTAGGAAGGAAAGACTCAAAATGATAATGACATGTGAGGAATTAATTAAAGAATTTGAGAAAATGGAAATTGACGTGAGGATGACCGGTAAAGGAACAGAAGGATTATTTGAGATTAAGCTAGTGCCGGAACTGATTGAAAAGATACGAGTATGTTAGGAAAAGAAGATGAGTGAAGAAAGAGGAACATTGACCGGTGAGGAAGTGAGATGCGAGAAGGACGAGAGAGGGATCATTAGGTATGCATCCCGAATTTGGATTCCCAATGTGCAAGAGTTATAGGACGAGATGTTGCACAAAGGGCACAACTCCAGATATTCAATCCACCCAGGAAGTACGAAGATGTACCGTGACCTTAAGAAATATTATTGGTGGCCTAAAATGAAGAGAGAAATAGCAGAGTAGGTCAGCAAGTGCTTGACATGCCAGAGAGTGAAGGCTGAACATCAGCGACCCAGTGGACTATTACGGCCCCTGGAAATTCCGGAATGGAAATGAGAGCATATAGCCATGGATTTTGTGATAGGCCTACCAAGGACAAAGACCAATCATGACGCCATATGGGTTATTATAGATAGATTGACCAAGTCCGCACACTTCCTACCAATCAACGAAAGGTACACCGTAGACAAGCTAGTGGATATTTACTTGAAGGAAATTATAGTAAGACACGGCGTCCATGTTGCCATAGTATCAGATCGAGACCCAAGGTTTAATTCCCAATTTTGGAGAAGCTTCCAAGAATGTGTAGGCACCAGACTAAACATGAGTACCGCTTACAACCCCCGGACTGATGGACAAAGCGAAAGGACTATTCAGACCCTAGAAGATATGCTATGAGTGTGTCCCATTGATTTTAAAGGAAATTGGAATGACCACTTACCCCTGATCGAATTTGCTTACAACAACAGCTATCACGCTAGCATAGGAATGCCTCCGTATGAAGCTCTTTATGGAAGGAGATGTCACTCTCCCCTATGTTGGGATGAAGTTGGAGAATACAAGATAATAGGACCAGAGTTAGTCCAACAGACTAGGGAAATGGTGGAACTCATCGGGAAAAGACTGGTAGCAGCTCAGGACAAACAAAAGAAGTACGCCGGCCAGACCAGGAAGGATAGAGAATATGAAGTAGGAGATTTGTTGCTATTGAAGGTATCTCCGTGGAAAGGAGTGATGAGATTTGGGAAGAAAGGGAAGTTGAGTCCTAGATTCATAGGACCCTTTGAAATTTTGAGGAGAATATGACCTCTAGCTTACGAGCTCGCCTTGCCCCCTAATCTGCAACAAGTGCACAACGTGTTCCATGTGTCCATATTAAGGAAGTACCATGTAGATGCACGACACGCAATAGAATACAAGCAGGTAGATTCACAACCAGACCTGACCTACATCGAGCAGCTAGTAAGGATAATGGACCAAAAAGAACAAGTGTTGTTGCCTCAAGAACATGATGTTCTTGAGAGGAGTTAGTGTGTTGATAATGATATGTTGGTTGTTGGTGGTATTATAATGATTTAAGGCATAAACGAAACTCCGATCGTAACCGTAATCTCGTTAAAACGAACAAAACGTAACTTTAAGTTTCTGCAGAACGTCCAGAGGATTTAAACTGTAGTTTCTTGAAAACTAACCCTTGATTATGATATACAATTTTATAAGGATCGTTTAGACGCTTGAATCGCTTGATTCCGATTTACGGATCATAAGTTATGGCCGTTTTACTAAGAGTGATTTACGCGACAAAAACTGCCACGGATTGCGAACTTTGAAAATATAAAGGATCGAATTAAGAAGGTTCATAAATCATGAAATTTTTACAGAGAGTAGAATATTCAGTTTTCTAACCGCCATAAAAATTTCAAGTGAGAATAATGATTTTCAATTTTATAAAAATATCGGAACCAAGACTGCGCGATTAAAAACCGTAGAATCCATAAGCGGAACCGAAAACAAAAATGAGAATGGACTTAAGATATTTTGAAAAAGAAAGCGACCATAATGAGAATAAGGACTTAAAGAAATAATAAGTGTAATATAAGTTGAGAGGGTGCATAATAAGTAGTGCATGAGTGCGAGTCGCCGTAAATTAGAACAGGATCTAACAAAACGAATTGTGTTTATGATTATAGATTTTCGAGCGGAACCTAGAGCATCCTCCACCTCGAGATACCCAGGAAAGTTTACGAACCCAACTCCATTTATTGTTGTATTGTGAAAGGGTTGTTTTATTATCATTGCATAAATACCATGCTTGTCATGATACGTGGTAACTGAATTTTCGCATAATGTAGCGATGTTGTACGATAAGTATATATCGCAAAATATTTAATTCCGCTTTAAGCGTGGCGTATAATTATAAGACCGAGAGTCGGTCGGGATTTTAAGATGAAAACCCGGGAATCATTCCGGTGATATAATTAAGACAATTAAAAGTCCATAGTAGTACGATTTGAAGGACTCAACATCCACTTACGATATATTAAATACCTCAAACTTTTATTAAAACGATTTCCAAAGATCGTATTCCCTCAAATATACTTTATCGTTCGATTAAGAAATATTTATTAACTATTTACTTATCATGGAGGAAGTATTCTCCAGTGAATATTATTTCAAACTCGATTAAATGTAAAAGATTATTATATTACGTAAACATAAATTAGTTGAGGAATATTATTTAAATATTCTTTTTAAGTAAACTCATTCGAGGTTTAATTATTTATCGATTAATATTTAATTATTTATTCTTTATCAAAGGGTTTATTTACGATTTAAAAATCATAAAACCTGATATAAAATACTTTCTGATTTTCAGAAAATCATTCGAATAATTTCAGATCATCGGAGAATATTATCTCGACTTATTTTAAATATTTTGAATATAGTTTCAAAAGGAACTTCCCCTTTAATTACTTATCTGTTGACAACAGTCAACTCACATCCTTAGTACTTCCTCCGAAAACTTTCGGAAGTACATATATATATATATATCTGAGGTAAATTTGTGGCGCCCGCCAAACCCGGGTCAGAAGTTTGGGGTCCACAACACATACTCAATATATAAACCTGTATATAAAATATTATTTGCAATGACCCTGCTTTACATAACCACAGATCGCAACAGGTTAAAGTATGAAAAACAAGCCACAACCTTAACTTTTATTACAGCATACCAAATCCCAACTAATTTAATTTACAACTGATAAGAAATTATTCTTACAACCTTACTATCTTACTACTGCAATAAGCTCCTGCTAGCTCGATCAATCATAATCTGGAATCCTAGCTCGAACATTGAACTGGGAAACCTCATTGTTAACCGTATCCTTCTTAACTGTAGAATACATAAAAAGATTCGCAAGAGTGAGCTAACTAGCTCAGCAAGTCATATTATCAATAATTGAGGTTAAACAATAATAAACGAGGTGATTCAAAGGAATCAAGTTTCTTGTTAAACAACCAATAGAATTGGATATTCATTTTAAGTTTTTAAGACCAAGGTTAGGCTGCTCATCAGTCACGCACTAACCCCGAGCAAAGCACACAGCATTGCTCTAACTACTGGATCCAAGGCACACATTGGCCTAAATTGACCATCGATATGGTCTGACCACGAATCTGGTCCACACAAAGAAAACTATCCAATTCTAAAGCAGTTCAATATGATAAACAATAGAAATTAATAAAACCAGATCATAATCAATAACAATAAAACATTTGTATAAAAGCTTGGTAAAAAATCATGGTTACCGAAAGGGTATGTCAAAGTACATAAAAGAAGTGGCCTCCAGCCGGTAGGATAATCGGGTAATAGATGAATAGTGTTTTTACATGGTTTTGAGTACTTTGGTATCACAAGGTATGGTTGAGTATAAAAGTTTCTGTATGTGTAAACAATTCTGTTACAGTGTTTGGTATATGGTGGATGTATATATTTGTGGAGTAGTATCGTATTTGTGTGGTTTAGTATTTGGTAAATCATCAAGAAATGGTTTATAAAGAATAAGGCTTACGGCTCAAAAATCAAATGATGTGGCTCAGGTTCAAGGCTGAAGGATTCAAGGTATTTACAGTATAAAATAGAGCTATTTTGAATATTAACAGTATGTCACAAGCGAATTTATAAATATTTGCATTATATCTTGAGAAAGGTTTAAAAATACTTGCCTTATCATAATCAATTTCAACTTCACTTGTACTTGTCTAATAACCCCATTCAACAATCACTCGTCTGCTTCTCATATGCCTCGCTTCTATTCTCTGATCATTTGCTGTATTTTCTATATGTCAATTCTATTTAATGATCACCTGCTTTTCTTTCTTACGCCTTGCTTACTCTGCTAGGCATCATAAGTATCTATCAATATTCCACTCATACGATTCTGTTCAACACATACTTCTATCTACCCTTCGTTTCACCCAAATCCGATTAACGGATCGAAAGTTATGTTATAAATAAATAATCACTGAATATATAGACCGACAGTCAATCAACAAGTCACATATAACACATAGCACGTTACATAATCAATGATATATCATTTATAAATAAGTTTCGAGTCATAAATGGGCTTTCGGGTATTTAAAATGATTTTTCAAACATTTTTCGGAATTAAAACGGGTCGTTGGATCAATTTCGGAGTAATAAACAGGGTTCGGTTGACCAAAGCGGGCTTCAAAACAATTTTATAATAATTATCGATCCTTGAAACCAATTTAAAAAAATATTTTAAAACTCGAAACTATTTTTCGGGATTTTTAAATCATTTTTAAATAATTAAATCTAATTAAATAATTAAATAAATTAATTAATAATTAATTAAATCAATTAATCAATTAATTTTCGAATTAATTGACCAATTAATCAATTAATTATTAACTAAAATTAATTAACTAATTAATTCAGATTTATTTTTGAATTAAAAATAATTTTTGGAATTAAAATAAATGATTTTTAAAATTTTAAAATAATTAAAACTATTTTCAAAACTCATTTTATAAAATCTTGTTTTTGAAAATATTTAAAACATAAATCCTAATTCTGAAAGTTTTGTAAACAGAAATCGTATTTTTAAAACTTATAGAAAATACAGGGACTGAATTGTAAGGTTGATCAAACTACAGGGGTCAAACTGTAGTTTGACCACCTTCTTCACCAAGTCGCCGGCGTCGCCATTGCCGGCAACACCGAGCTCGTCGGAAACGAGGCAGAAGTCTCGAATGGCCGTAAAACGCTCCAGAATTCAAGAATAAACAACATGCAACTCATTTAGATAATCACAATCTGCAACCACACCCGAAATTGATCAGAACGACTGAAACAAAACTCGCCGCCGGCGAGTTCTAGAAAAATCCGGCGACAGTTTCAAAAGACAACTCCGTACTTTTCAGTAATCGTTTGTGAGATATAAATACATGGTTCGATTGCAAATCTGATAAGGAACACAAAGAACCCATCCAGATCAACTGAAAACCCCTAACAAAGATTTCCCCAAATCGAATTGAAAACATTCAAAGTAACAAAAACCCTAATTTCTAAATTCCGAGAATCAAACCCAAAATTAAACATGTTATTGAACTCCAAATTTGAAGTATAATATACCAAAATCACCAGGAAAACAAGCCCTACAACATGCAACCATCAAATCATACAAACAAGCTCTCGAACAAAAATTCATAATTTAAATACCAAGAAATTCGAATATAAATAATTAAATATAAAATCACCTGATGTTTCTGGGTTGAAATTGATGAGAGATTTGGATTCTAGATTTCAGTAGCTTCGTTTTGAGTATATGTACGCCAAAATCGGATTTCGATAACGCCTCCGAATTTGTGTTTGATTATGAAGAACATAATATAATTATAGTATTTTCTCTATAAAAACTCTGTAAATACTGTTTGCAAATGATTTACGGTATCAAATAAAATACGGTAGAGGCTATTTATAATTACGGGAAATTAGTGTTGGATCATTCTGGATATAAAACGGTACGTTTATTTATAAAAGCTGATCCAAACGGTACCGGTTTTCTAGATAATTATCCAAATCAGTACAATTTGTACTGCGGTCTTGGTCTCAGCGCCTGGTTACACGTATTACGAGGTGATAATTATGATAGTTTAATAAAAAGCTCCCGTTTATCGAAAATACGAGTTTTATTGATTTATCGAAATGAATAATGTATCGAAAATGTTGCGTCGGGACCTATGCAGGACAAACTGTACGCCGGATCGAAAAAGTCGAAACACGGAAAATGCTCGGAATATTGCAATTAGGTTAGGAAAGAGTTCTCGGAAGAGTTTCGGGTTCTAAAAACCTAAAAACGGATAACGGTGGTTGGTTCCCATTTTTATAAAATAGATTTTAAATACCCGGAAAAATATTTAATAAAATCCATATAATTCCTATAAATTCATAAATCAACATAAAATTAGTTAGGAAGATATGACAATTATCTATATTTTATTTGGAACATATAAAAATTGAAATACTTAATTAATAACATTTTTAAACATTCAAACACATTTAACACTTAACAAATAATTCACAGAATAGATACTGAATACATATAATAATTATCTATTAGCAAAAATAATTGCACGATATATCCCGGATATTACATCCTTCCCCCTTAAAAGGATTCTGTCCTCAGAATCTCCTAAGAAAACAAATGAGGGTACTTTTCTCTTATATCACTTTCTAACTCACAGGTTGACTCCTCAACCTTTGGGTTTCTCCATAATACTCTTACTAACTTTACCACTTACTTTCTCAATACTTTATCTCCTTCCTCTAGAATCTCTATCGGACTCTCTACATATGACAAATCTGCCTGAAACTCTATCGGCTCATATTCTATTACATACCTGAAGTCTGGATTATACTTCTTAAGCATCGATACATGAAAAATATTATGAATGTGCTCCATGTGCGGAGGTAACGCTAACTCGAAAGCTATTTTTCCAACGTGCTTTAAAATTCCAAAAGGTCCGACAAATCTTGGACGCGGTTTTCCTTTCTTTCCAAACCTCATTAATCCCTTCCACGGTGATACTTTTAGTGATACCAAATTCCCTTCTTCGAATTCCATATCTTTCCTTGATTAGTCTGCATATTTCCTTTGACGATCTTGTGCTGCTATCAATCTTTTCTGGATAACTTTAATAGCTTCCTTTGTCTGCTGCACTAATTTAGGTCCAAGTAATTTTCGTTCTCCTACTTTGTTTCAATATACTGGAGATCTGCATTTGCGTCCTTAAAGGGCTTCATAGGATGGCATCCCAATACTGGCGTGATAACTGTTGATGCAAGCAAATTTTATCGGGGGTAAATGCTCGTCCCAATTTCCTTTAGAGTCAATAGTACACACGTGTAACATGTCCTCGATTATCTGAATCGTTCCTTCACTCTAGCTGTCCGTCTGCGGGTGATAAGCCGTACTCATATTCAGTCTCATTCACAAACATTCTTGAAAACTCTCCCAAAATCTTGAATTAAACCTCGGATCTCGATCGGATACGATGGACACAGGAATTCCATGACTAACTACAACTTCTTTTAAGTACATATGAACTGACTTGTCCTAGTGAAAATCTTCCATTTATAGACAAAAATGAGCTGACTTGGTAAATCTATCCATTATAATTCAAATGGTATCATGATTAGCTTTTATGCTTGGTTACCCAACTATGAAACCCATGGCGATATGTTCCCACTTCCACTCTGGAACCTCCACTGGCTGTAGCAATCCGCTTGGTTTCTAATGTTCTACTTTAACTCTTTGACGTATGTAACATCTGCTAATCCATTCCACAATTTCCCTCTTCGTATCTGGCCACCAATAATTTTCCTTTAAATCTCTATACATCTTGGTACTCCCTGAATGGATTGAATACCTTGAATTATGAGCTTTCTGTAAAATTTCATTCTTCAATTCTGTCACTGGTGGAATCCAAATTCTATAAGAAAACCTAAGAATACCTTGATCGTCCTTTTTGCGTGCACAATTCTTCACCTACTAAATGATTTATATCCTGATCCATTACCTCTTCCTGACACTTCTTTATCTTCTCTAACAATTCCAACTGAAAAGTTATACTTATACATTCTTACTCCTTTTTGGATTATGAACCCTGACTTCCAATTCCAACTTCTAGAATTCCATAGATAATTCTTCTGGTATAGTCCCTATGTTCATTCTCTCTTCTTCTTACTCATCTTTTGCCACTACATTTGCTTTTTCTCGGAAGTTCATACTTCAAACTCTTATGGTCCGTATATATCTCACATCTTTCTCTATACTTATAATATTTCCCAATCTTTCAAAAATGAATATTATTGTTGCTTTTAATTCCCAGTTATGAGTAGGGTACTTCTGCTCATAAGGTTTCGGTTGTCTGGATGCATATGCAATAACTTTATTGTTTTGCATCAACACACATCCTATTCCCTTACGAGAAGTATCACTATAAACTACCAAATTTCCCTGATACTTTCAAAATGATAAAATAGGTGTTGTAACCATTCTTTCATTTAACTCCGCAAAACTTTCTTCACCCTTCTCCATTTCATATAACCTTCTTGTTTTTCCTGGTCAGCTTCATCCAAAGTATTGCAACTTTCAAGAAATATTGCACAATTTCTGATAATAACTGGTCCACGATAAAACTTCTTACTTTTATTGATGCTTCTGGTCTTTCTTCATTCATACTATCTTTAAAGGTTTCTGCTGAATTCCCTTTTTGTCTCCTCCTTACTGACTGTCTCTACTGAAAATTATACTTCCTACCATTGAAGTTTTCACATGGTAAACTTTTCATACCGTTTCTTTCTTCTTTAACTCCTCAGCTATCATTGTATAGGTTGCATGGTATATCTTATCCAGATTCTTCCTTCAAGATTCTACTTATCAAATTTAAATATCACCAGTATATTAGTTCATCCAACTAACATTTCTAGAGTTTTATAACAACAGTATTGAGTTCAGAAATTATCTTTAGTATGTCCATAAGTTCAATCTTCACTTGGTAATATACTCAGTCTTAAATCAATCTTATAAAAATATCTTGCTTCGTTCTTTTAATTAAACAAATCATTGGTTCGAGGTAGCAGATATCTGCTCTTGAGAGTAAACTTGTTGAGCTTTCGCTAACACATAATCTCACACTTCCATCTTTCTTATTAACACATCGTGCCGGTGTAATTTAGGGAGTATGCTAGGTTCAGTTGCTTTTTCTTCTAATTATCGCCTGCGTTTGCTCTGGTAACTCCTTTATTTTATCTAGTGCCATTCTGTGCGGGGCTTTGGACACTGGATTTATTTCAGGTGCTAAATCAATCATAAACACATTTTCTTTATCTAAAGGAAATATTGGTAACTCGTCTAGAAACATATCTTGAGACTGTAAAATCTTCAAGTTTGGTTTGCTCCTAACTCTTATTTATAATCGCCATAGCACCTATATTTTGGTCACTGTAATCTTAAATCATTCTTAACAAGTTCTTTACTTTCCTTTGTCCTTTAAACTTTTTCATGTTCTCATTTGGCGTCTTCAGAACTATCTTCCATCACGATGGTCTATCTGGACATCACACTTGAATAGTTAGTCCACTTCTTAGAATAATGTCAAATCCTCTTATCTCAATTGATATCAATTCTTCACAGCATATTGCCAAAAATATCGATTCCGCCATTGGTACTTACTTATTCAATAACTGCACGTTCTTAACTTGCTAGTCCTTTAGTCATAAACTTATTGATTCGACAGGATAATTCATCTTATCAATAAAACCTTGAGAGATATACGATCAAATTGCTCCCACATCTTTCAATACTTTAATGCATAAGGTATCCGCAATCATCTTCTACGTCATCACATCCATATTCTAAATAACATATCGTAATTCTCATTCTCGGAGACGTATCCCTTATTGAATTAGATTCCCTTGACTGTTAATACATCCCTGGCTAGGGCCAGTGATTTGCAATTTTCACCATATGCCCTTGTTTCTTTTCCATGCATGAGAGGTAGATGAAACTTTGCCCGCTGAGTGTATAATACATTGACTTTTATTTGAAAAGCTCTCGCACGGAACAATGGTACAACGAAAGAACTAGAAGTATTCACAGTTTTAATAAACTTAGAGTTGAAAAGAAAGAAGAAGTACTGATTTGAATATGAATGAGACAACCATATTGGTACTTAAGATGGTCAGTCTTTCATACCGTATGGCATACAGCACATGATTAGGTGGCGTCCCACCCGACTCTTCGTCACTCCGATAAAATGTTTTATCATAACACTGTTTGTCCCAATCAGAAAGCAAAACTTGAGGGGAACAATTAAATCTGAAAGGAATGCGAAATCCTCCATTTTAATATCATCAGAAAGAATTTATTAAGAAAAGGAGTTCATACGCTTTTAGGAATTAAAAAGGAATATACGCTGTAATGTTGAGGACGAGAATGATACCATTGGTCACCATCCATATTGCACTTGTATTCATTTTTCGAGCTTGCTCGATCATTTCCCAATTGTATCATATTACAACTTTAGAAGTATGCTAAAATGCCTTCGCAACTAAGCATTATGGTAGATTCTTACTTGTTAAGTCTCGCGTCTGTAACGTCGCACCTATACGTATAATACTTTAACAATTCGATCATAATAACGTTCTTATCAGATAACCTTGAGTTTCCTCTTTTTAATTTGGAATAACCATGAATCATTCAACATAGCGACCTTTTAATTAATAATATTCTTCTTTTTAGAAAAGTCTGGAAATCTTCCCAATCTTCTTTGGTCATGCTCGGGCTTCCGTTTAATCAATGAATTCTTCGAACTCTGATAATCCCAATAATTGAATGAATAGTTACTCCGTACGATGGTTCTGTTGTTAATCCTATCAGACAATACTTGCACCTTGATGTTAGGAATAATTAACTTCTTCATAATCGCAGGTTACCTCGTTCTCCGAATTAACAACGCTGAGTCTGAAACAACATCCCTCCAGGTAATCCGGGTCTTTTAACAAACATGAAACTCAAGTAGTAACTTGACAACCAAGGTTTAAAACTTATTTTATTCAAAAAGGCTTTTAGAAATATTGTGAGGAAAAATCTTTTTCGAAAAATTGTTAAAAATTTTGAAAATTTCGAAAATCACACCTCCGGTTGTCCTTACTGTATGAGTTGGTTGTTGTCCTTCTTATGACCAGATACCAAGTTAAAGAAATGATCACTCAAAGGTCCATTCACTTCCATTTATCTCCTCTCCTTCATTGGGTCTATTACTTTCCTTAATCTATGTAAACTTCAAT
Source organism: Apium graveolens (assembly GCF_009905375.1). Classification (NCBI taxonomy): domain Eukaryota; kingdom Viridiplantae; phylum Streptophyta; class Magnoliopsida; order Apiales; family Apiaceae; genus Apium; species Apium graveolens. The sequence continues at coordinate 55,218,557 of NC_133651.1, forward strand.
TGTCATTGCATGTTATCTTATTTGTAGCTTCACATTAATGCTCCCATACTAGTAGTACTCCTGTTAACCACTTTGCAATCATTAAGTGGAACAGACTATCCAATAGTCAATAAGTCAGCTAATGTCATATCATCTTATTAAAATATATATCACATCATTACATCACCATTAATTTCAAGAAATCTTCAGATCCCTAATCTCCTCTAACTCTCTCTCTCCAACACTTATCTACTCCATTCCACAAGCTGGTCATGAGTGGCCTAATTACTAATAGCTTCTTGTAACCTGATAACATCCATCCTCCAGAACACTTGAATCTTTTTTCTAAACTCCTTCTCAGCTTAATTTGTATCTCAATACTCACCATTTACTGCAGCTATCGTGTCCCGTCTCACAAATGCTGTTGTTTCATTGGAAAGGTTTTTAAACTGAAGATATAGAATATGGTGTATAGTAAACGGAAAAGATACATCCATAGTTGAATGTTCAAAAGAACAAGAATAAGCAAATGAAGGTTCTTGAATAGGTAGTCTCATATCGAGAGATGATAGAATAGCGTTGAATAACTTAAAGAGGCACAACTATCATACTAAAAGGTGATACTATTAATACTGATGGAGGAACAAGGCGTAAATCGAATCTTAGAGAAGATGACGATCCTTAAATGGAAAGCTTCCAAACGATCAGGTGATGCAGGGAAATCAGGATCTGCCATTACCGTTGCCTGAATATCACGTCGCTAGTTAAGAATCCTGAATCGCAACACGAACCATGCCGGAGACCTACTATACAGTAGCACTCAACCTCACGATGACCTATCTTTCTATTTCCTATTCCTAATCCTAACCCTCTACCCAATCCCGACAATCTAGGCTTGTTTCAGTGACTTATAACCTGTAGCTCTGATACCAACCTGTGGCGCCCTCCAAACCCGGGTCAGAAGTTTGGGGTCCACAACACATACTCAATATATAAACCTGTATATAAAATATTATTTGCAATGACCCTGCTTTACATAACCACGGATCGCAACAGGTTAAAGTATGAAAAACAAGCCACAACCTTAACTTTTATTACAACATACCAAATCCCAACTAATTTAATTTAAAACTGATAAGAAATTATTCTTACAACCTTACTATCTTACTACTGCAATAAGCTCCTGCTAGCTCGATCAATCATAATCTGGAATCCTAGCTCGAACATTGAACTGGGAAACCTCACTGTCAACCGTATCCTTCTTAACTGTAGAATACATAAAAAGATTCGCAAGAGTGAGCTAACTAGCTCAGCAAGTCATATTATCAATAATTGAGGTTAAACAATAATAAACGAGGTGAATCAAAGGAATCAAGTTTCTTGTTAAACAACCAATAGAATTGGATATTCATTTTAAGTTTTTAAAACCAAGGTTAGGCTACTGATCAGTCACGCACTAACCCCGAGCAAAGCACACAACATTGCTCTAACTACTGGATCCAAGGCTTACATTGGCCTAAATTGACCATCGATATGGTCTGACCATGAATCTGGTCCACACAAAGAAAACTATCCAATTCTAAAGCAGTTCAATATGATAAATAATAGAAATTAATAAAACCAGATCATAATCAATAACAATAAAACATTTGTATAAAAGCATGGTGAAAAATCATGGTTACCGAAAGGGTATGTCAAAGTACATAAAAGAAGTGGCCTCCAGCCGGTAGGATAATCGTGTAATAGATGAATAGTGTTTTTACAAGGTTTTGAGTACTTTGGTATCACAAGGTATGGTTGAGTGTAAAAGTTTCCGTATGTGTAAATAATTCCGTTACAGTATTTGGTATATGGTGGATGTATATATTTGTGGAGTAGTATCGTATTTGTGTGGTTTAGTATTTGGTAAATCAACAAGAAATGGTTTATAAAGAATAAGGCTTACGGCTCAAAAATCAAATGATGTGACTCAGGTTCAAGGCTGAAGGATTCAAGGTATTTACAGTATAAAACAGAGCTATTTTGAATATTAACAGTATGTCACAAGCGAATTTAGAAATATTTGCATTATATCTTGAGAAAGGTTTAGAAATACTTGTCTTATCATAATCAATTTCAACTTCACTTGTACTTGTCTAATGACCCCATTCAACAATCACTCGTCTGCTTCTCATATGCCTCGCTTCTATCCTCTGATCACTTGCTGTATTTTCTACATGTCAATTCTATTTACTGATCACCTGCTTTTCTTTCTTATGCCTTGCTTACTCTGCTAGGCATCATAAGTATCTATCAATATTCCACTCATACGATTCTGTTCAACACATACTTATATCTACCCTTCGTTTCACCCAAATCCGATTAACGGATCGAAAGTTATGTTATAAACAAATAATCACCGAATATATAGACCGACAGTCAATCAACAAGTCACATATAACACATAGCACGTTACATAATCAATGATATATCATTTAAAAATAAGTTTCGAGTCATAAATGGGCTTTCGGGTATTTAAAATGATTTTTCAAACATTTTTCGGAATTAAAACGGGTCGTTGGATCAATTTCGGAGTAATAAACAGGGTTCGGTTGACCAATGCGGGCTTCAAAACAATTTTATAATAATTATCGAGCCTTGAAACCAATTTAAAATAATATTTTAAAGCTCGAAACTATTTTTCGGGATTTTTAAATCATTTTTAAATAATTAAATCTAATTAAATAATTAATTAAAATCAATTAATAATTAATTAAAATCAATTAATAATTAATTAAATCAATTAATCAATTAATTTTCGAATTAATTGACCAATTAATCAATTAATTATTAACTACAATTAATTAACTAATTAATTCAGATTTATTTTTGAATTAAAAATAATTTTTGGAATTATAATAAATGATTTTTAAATTTTTAAAATAATTAAAACTATTTTCAAAACTCATTTTATAAAAAGAAATCTTGGTTTTGAAAATATTTAAAACAGAAATCCTAATTCTGAAAGTTTTGTAAACAGAAATCGTATTTTTAAAACTTATAGAAAATACAGGGACTGAATTGTAAGGTTGATCAAACTAGAGGGGTCAAACTGTAGTTTGACCACCTTCTTCACCAAGTTGCCGGCATCGCCATTGGCGGCGACACCGAGCTCGTCGGAAACGAGGCAGAAGTCTCGAATGGCCGTAAAACGCTCCAGAATTCAAGAATAAACACATGCAACTCATTTAGATAATCACAATCTGCAACCACACCCGAAATTGATCAGAACTACTGAAACAAAACTCGCCGCCGGCGAGTTCTAGAAAAATCCGGCGACAGTTTCAAAAGACAACTCCGTACTTTTCAGTAATCGTTTGTGAGATATAAATACATGGTTCGATTGCAAATCTGATAAGGAACACAAAGAACCCATCCATATCAACTGAAAACCCCTAACAAAGATTTCCCCAAATCGAATTAAAAACATTCAAAGTAACATAAACCCTAATTTCTAAATTCCGAGAATAAAACCCAAAATTAAACATGTTATTGAACTCCAAATTTGAAGTATAATATACCAAAATCACCAGGAAAACATGCCCTAAAACATGCAACCATCAAATCATACAAACAAGCTCTGGAACAAAAATTCATAATTTAAATACCAAGAAATTCAAATATAAATAATTAAATAGAAAATCACCTGATGTTTCTGGGTTGAAATTGATGAGAGATTTGGATTCTAGATTTCAGTAGCTTCGTTTTGAGTATATGTACGCCAAAATCGGATATCGATAACGCCTCCGAATTTGTGTTTGATTATGAAGAACATAATATAATTATAGTATTTTCTCTATAAAAACTCTGTAAATACTGTTTGCAAATGATTTCCGGTATCAAATAAAATACGGTAGAGGCTATTTATAATTACGGGAAATTAGTGTTGGATCATTTTGGATATAAAACAGTACGTTTATTTATAAAAGCTGATCCAAACGGTACCGGTTTTCTAGATAATTATCCAAATCAGTACAATTTGTACTACGGTCTTGGTCTCAACGCCTGATTACACGTATTACGAGGTGATAATTATGATAGTTTAATAAAAAGCTCCCGTTTATCGAAAATACGAGTTTTATTGATTTACCGAAATGAATAATGTATCGAAAATGTTGCGTCGGGACCTACACAGGACAAACCGTACGCCGGATCGAAAAAGTCGAAACACGGAAAATGCTCGGAATATTGCAATTAGGTTAGGAAGGAGTTCTCGGAAGAGTTTCGGGTTCTAAAAATGTAAAAACGGATAACGGTGGTTGGTTCCCGTTTTTATAAAATAGATTTTAAATACCCGGAAAAAGATTTAATAAAATCCATATGATTCCTATAAATTCATAAATCAACATAAAAATAGTTAGGAAGATATGACAATTATCTATATTTTATTTGGAACATATAAAAATTGAAATACTTAATTAATAACATTTTTAAACATTCAAACACATTTAACACTTAACAAATAATTCACAGAATAGATACTGAATACATATAATAATTATCTATTAGCAAAAATAATTGCACGATATATCCCGGATATTACAAAGGTTGTGCCTATCAACAAGCAAAATGCTTGGGGAACTTCGATATAGTTCGATGATTCCAAGTATATGATAGGATTTCCTAAAGGACAAGGGAGGGGTAGGATTCAAGTACTTCGTGTATTGGATAGACTACCGGTACCGTAGGAGACGGTACTATACGTACCTAAGGACCTGCGAAGTGTGTGTATACCCGAAATGGGAACACATAGCCCGTATGCGGCAAGGGTGATAACCGGGATACGAAGGTGTCGTCCTTCTACTAGTAGAAAAGGTTACCATTATCGTAATACGACTGATCATCGTATGCGGTGGCTCCAACGAGTGTCCTATTCTTCCAATTGGAATTGTGATGCAATACCGTAACCCAAGCCTTGGTGCTGGGTTTACTATTAAGGTATTCGCAGGATAATAAAATCCACTAAAGAATTGTTTTCATAAGAAGGTGTGTATCACCAAGGAAAACTATTTTTGAATAAAATATAATTATCATATATGATGTTTTACGTAAGTTTATCATACAGTCATTTTTATACTGTATATTATTATGCTGGGCATCATAGCTCACACTTGTTTTCTTAAATTGACACAACACAACAGTGAATCAAAATGCCTACCATGAGAACCACAGCCAGGAAACGGGTAGGAAATGGCTAGCTGTTCCATAGATTGTTTGGTATTGTACCACAGGTAGTCCGAATAAGCTGGATTGGTTTCTAGTTGTTTTTAGTTCGGCTTATTTTATAAGTATGACTTATGTAAGGTAATAATTAAGAAACGTATATTTGGCCGATGGACTAGCCTTAATTAAAGGTTACTCCCCGTTAAAACTTAATTACTTTTGGGTTGTAATAATTATCACTTTGTGGTTTGATTTACTCTAGTAATAAATGGTTCGTTTCCAAGACAATAACATGTAAGTTTGTGTGTGTGATAAGTGTGGGGTCGTAAAGTGTGAGTATATATATAGATTGTGATGTGAGGTATGTGGTTTATAATGGTTTAGATGGCGTGGCCTCCGAGATTCCTGATCCCAGATTTTGGGGCGCCATATTTCCTGTAGCAGCTCTCATAGGAAAATGAGGACCTCTCTCAATGCAGTCCACATAGGCTTCATCTTGAGAAAAAAGATGTAGGTGCATTTTCACCTTCCAATGATGATAGTTGTCTTTGTCCAGAAATGGAATCTTTACTCCAACATCCATTTTGTTCATCTTGTTGATTGTTGTGATCTTTACACTCTTTGTACTTCAAGAGCTTGCTCTGATACCAATTGTTATTCCCAAACAATGCAACAAGAATTACAGAAGGGAGGTTGTAATTCTGGCTCCTTTTATAATTTTAAGAATCTTACTTAACATATATAGCAGTGTTTGATTTTGGAAGAAGTGCGGAATGACAATAGAATAGAAATCAAAACACAAAGTAATAAAACACAAAGTTTTAAAACTTTATGGTGGATTTGAACTTATCCACCAGAGATATATATAAATTTGAGAACTCTGTGATGCTTGAATAGCACACAGCTGCTTACAAAAGAACTTACATAATTATAAAGAGATTCTTAACAGATACAGCCTATTCTATCTCTCTGAAAAACTTAGTTAGTTTATTCTACTTGCTACACTTGATTTATATATTACCAAGTTACATGATAGTAAGACAAGACAATAAGACGAACTAAATCTAGTCTAACTTCATGCTACTACATTACTTTATCCAGCATCTTTGAATATCTTCGTAATTGCATGGAAATTGTAATGCTTCTTTGTTCTCTAAATCCTGCAATTAGGCTGCCACATTTCATTTGAAAACACCCGACGCATGTGACTGTGTTGTCACTATCAACTGCTAATTTGAATATTATCATCCGTCGGGACTGTGTTGATCATCCGGTGGGAGCCTTGTTAATTATCTGTCGGGAGTCTTTGTAGATCATCCGTCTGGAGTCCTTTTGTCACTTGATTCTATTTCACTTATGCAGAATTACAACACATCTTATATTTACAATTAGCCAACCTATTATGTATATCAATCTAGTAGTCAATATGACTTAAGGAATCCTACAATGTCTACTCAACTAAAACATTGTTGTTTGTAGAAATGTGTTACAATACTTATTGCTATATAAGCTACACTCTCGATGGATGTCAAATTGTCATCCGTCGGGACTATAAAGTTTATCCGTCGGGACTATATTAAAACATCCGTCGGAACTATATTAAAACATCCGTCGAGAGCTACAAAAATACTAAGTTAAATCTACTAAGGTGTTTTGTTCAACTTATCATCAAGTTCACAACATATTCTTAACAAACCTTTAATTTCAAGCTCGAACTCCATCTCGTAAAAAATAATAGTTTGAGTTCGGCTCGAAAACTCAAATCGATTTCATCAAATAGTAACAAAAACTCAAAATCTGATCGATTCGACTCAAGTTTAATTCAGTTAAATATATAAAATATAAAAGTATATTTATAATAAAAAAACTAAAAATAATAGAGGTTCAATAAAAATCGTAAAATATATGCTCCGAGTAATTTGAAAATTGAATTCGGTATAATAATTTGAATCTTGAATGTGATTCAACTATTATAGAATCGAGTTTGAATATATTCTAAGCCGAATTCGATTCTTATATATTATCTTTCTTATGCACCGTAGGCATGCCCGATCCAGAGGGAAGACATCCAAATCCATCGCACAGGGTCCAAATATTTTTGGGGCCCCGAAATTTCTTAATCGATACAATACTGTTCCTGCATATCATTCTTAACCATGGTTATAAAAATCGGTAATTGGTACTAATCAGTTTAGGTACTGATTAGAGATTAATCGGTAAATCGAAAATTAATCAGAAGTATTAATCGGAATAAAAATCGGATATATTTAAATATTTTATTAATATTTAATATATTTACCTTATCTATTATGAAATATATAATTCAAAAATAATTTATAAATATTAATCAAATATCAAAATTTAAATCGGTCGAATAATTTTTAAGGATTAATAAAAAATTAATCGGGAATTTTTTAAAAAATTGAGTAAAACACTGGTCTTAACAATAAAAAAAACTTAATTTTGAATTATTCCATCGGTGCTATTGTCCATTGTCTATCCTCATTACTTAAGTAAGATATTTTATCACCAATGATCATCCGTCCGGCCCCAAAATTTCATAATTCATATGGTATTATTGCTACACATGAGTTAAAGAAGTAATTTTTTAAAAAAAAAAATAATAACTTCCTACCGTTTTGTTAGTACTATTCTTTAGTCAGTTTTCGAATTAAAATGGACTAAAATTTGAATTTGCATTATTATGAAATATACTTTGTTGAATTAAGCAATTATAAAAAACAAGGTCATTTTTTTTGTTTAGTCCCTAGACCCTCGAAAGGTATAAAATGATCATGACCGTAGATCTTAGATTTTTTTAAAAAAAAATAGATAAGCAGAACGAGTAACTCACTAATTATGCAATTTTTAGTCGTGTAGACTGAAACTAAAAAAATCAAACGGTACAACTAAAGTTAGTTTGTCGTTCAAATAATGCAACTCAAAAGGATGGAGACATATTTTATCATCTTACAAGACTCATGTTCTTCAACCTTTTCATCTATTGACAATTGTTGTTTTCTAGTCACTAGAATAATCAACTACAGTCCTTTTGGTTACATAATTTACATTTAAAATGATCTGAACATGCTTTAACAACGTCACAAATATAAAATTTAATAATGTAAAAGAATTTGAATGGATCATTAAGAATGTGCTATTCTGTTTGGGTCTCCAGTAATCACGATTTAAAAGAATTAAGCATCATTCATTAGGCGAGGGGGTGGCAATGCAAGCTACCAACTCCAATTAATCTTAGTGGGAAACCATTAACTTGTTAAGCTAGCCTCGTTTGTAATTTCGTAGTTTTCTTTCTAATTTACAATTTAAGGGGACGTTGTACCCATCTTACCTACTCTTGTCTTGTATAACATAATTCTACATTTGAGAAAAAATAATTAAATGAAAAATGGGGTGGGACAAGCGATTTTATATGACAATATTGATGTGAGGTATATAAAATTATAAACGGCTTTTTTATTGTGTTATCATGTGCACATGATAATTATAAAATTTTTATTGTAAAGTATATAAAATTATAAATAGTTTTTTTATTGGACATTATAAACAGCTTTTTTATTATTTATAATTGTAAGGGGTCTATCACGATAATAAAAAAATGAACCAATTAAATTAATTTAATACTATAAATTTATGTGCCCATAAACACATAATAGAAAATCCGAATTATAAATACTCACATATTTAGACTAAAACCCGACAGTACATATTTGTAGAATAATACTTTGATATGATATCCTGCAATAATTATTTATCATAGGTCAGACCTCTTAAAATCTATATGAATCATGTTTTATCGACTGAATCCCAAGATTTGAAGTTTTATGTAGTATTTTTGTACTTATACCGGTGAGCTTGTTCACGATATAAATTCAATTGTATAGCAATAGGACAGTACAAACATGTGAAACAAGACATAAAAGTTTAAGAGATTAAAAACAGAACTTAAAAAAAAGGATCGAACTCTAATCTAAATGATGAATTTCAACTACACCATTTGCTAGCAACTTGAGCCATGGCCTTGGTTGATGATCCATCCTCACTGAGAACCTTGGCAGCTGCATCTTTTAGGTCTCTCGTTCGGGTTCGAAGACCTTTTCCTTCTTCTCCTTCCATTAGACCCTTAACAACCTTGGCTATTTCAACACGCCCCACCAAACCATTCTCGCCAACATGTGGTCTTAATGCAACTTTAAGATCTTCAGATAGCATTATAGCATTCATCTTTTGTTCTGCATAGAGTGGCCATGCAATCACCGGCACACCATTCACCGCAGTTTCAAGAATGGAGTTCCAGCCACAATGTGTCATGAAGCCACCAGTGGAGCCATGACTCAGTATTTGTGCTTGTGGAGCCCAATCAGGCACCACTAGACCATGAGCTTTAGTCCTTTCAATGAAACCTTGTGGTAGATAATCAGTTGGGTTTTTTTGACTATAGCTCTCAAAGAAAGCTGCATTAGAAATTTTATCATTTGGACTTCTAATAACCCACAAAAATCTCTGCTCACTCATTTCCAATCCCAAAGCCAACTCAGTGATCTGATTAGACGTGAGTGTCCCGCCACTCCCAAAAGAGATAAACAAGACAGATCCACTAGGCTGATCATCCAACCACCTTAAACAATCCAATCCATCAGCACTAGTACTAGAATGATCCCTTTGAATGAGAGGCCCAACTGCATAAACAGGTGGGCTACTCAACTCTTGTAAAGCTTTAATAGCTCCTCTCTCCAAGTCCATAAAGCTATTCACCATTATCCCTTCAGCCAAACTATACCTCTTTGTGTGATGAAGCAACCACTTATAAGCATCATTCTTTCTATCTTGAACCGGGTCAAGTAGATCCCTGCCATGGACCGGAACACAACCAGGAATCTGAACCGGGTCAGGCAAGTCTCTATACTCAGAGGATGTTGTCTCATCAAGCTTATTCAGATGAAGAAATAATGACAAGCCCATAGCAGTTGAAGGAAAGAAAATGTAAGGTGACACCTTAAATTCAATAGCTACATCAAGTGCATCAGTACCAAAAAGATCAACAACAAAGCTAACCAACTTCTTTGTTGCATGTAACAATTTAAACGTGTCACGAAGCGCAGGCAAAGATCTCGATATTTGTATCGAAAATCGCGTTTCGATCATAGCATCATTCGGCAAATCGTCCAAGTTAACAGGAGAAAGAACAACATAGTCTAAACCATCAGACAATGTATCAAGAAATGTTTTCTGAGCTTTAGAAAGAGGCCCATCAGTAGGTATAATAAAAGTTGCAGTGAATTTGTGAAGGCTAGTGAGTCTTTTAGCAAACTGAACGAGTGGAATGAGATGACCCATTCCAGGAGTTGGAAAAATGGCTATATGAGAAGGTTTTTCCATTGCAGATAATATGAAATGAGAGTGGAGTTGTAATATTGTATGAAATATGAATGCAAAAAAGAGATGTACAACTGATTCATTTATATAAGAGATTCGTATAGTGCCATGACAATTCTTTTTTAATTTTTTTCACGTGTTGTGTAATGAGTCGAGAATTATGAGATCCTGATTTTGTATTATTGTCATTGTTTTTTTCTAATCATTGAGGTTGCACCATGTAATTTTGTGCATAAAAACGGATATAAATAAATAAATATAATATGTATGGACGTTTTTATGAATAACGGGTGAAGGGTTCGAGAGATGAAACTGACGGGGACTATATATGGCGAGGAATGTACACATGGTGGTGATGCACATACTGATGTATTATATAATTTAGATAATAGATCTGAGAGAATTTTAGCAAATGGGGTGCTCTGATGTCAAATCAAACGTAAGCCTCCAATCATCTTCTATTAATAAAAAATCTTCTAATTTGGCAATCTGCGAACTCTTTCGACTTTAGTTCTGGAAATTAATTCTTCTATTTCCATAATTAAATAATTGTCTTTCATCTTCTTAATACTCCTATGAAGTGAGAAAGAGTGAACTATAATAATAATAAAAAAAATAATTTTAAAATAAAATATAGTAAGCGAGACACTTTTGTTAGTATTTTATAATTTAAATATAAATCGACGTTTGGATTAATATTAACTAATAAAAAATAAAATTTATGAAGAATATAAGTAAATCCGTGTTAATTTTTAAGAGTTAATAACTTTTTAATATAATTATATAATTATTTATTGAGTACCTAAATTTGGTATTATGGTAATTTGATATTTTGTGTTCCAATGATTTTACTTATTAATAAAGTGTACATATAGATTTGGTTATTGCATATTATTTATAGTATTCCCTCTATTTTTAATATATGTTTAGAAAGTTTGTTCACATAGTTAAAATTATAACTAATTTTTTTTATATAAATTAAAGTGTTGATTTAGTATTTTTATTAAGAAAGAAATTTAAATATACTACTGTGCAGTCAAATCTCCTGCAAATGTGTGTCAGAAAATAAATAAAACGCCTTCATAATTTCATATGTTAAAAACAGAGGGAGTATATAATTCCGCAACAAAGTGTAGGTTGGACAAGTGATTTAGAGTGAATTTCTAGGTGATACGGACTTTAATTCGCCGAAATGTTGTATTGTTTTTTTTTAAACTAAACGTTGTATTGTTTTAGTGACTGAAATGATAGAATTAAAATAAGATGACCATCATTATTTTTATTTTTCGAGACAATTTTTTGAAGAAAAAATATAGGTTTGTCCTTAAAGAAGTAATCCTATATAAGCTTCAAGAATAAACTCAATACTTATTCATAGTAATATAGTATTTGTAAATTGAAATTCTAAACACTAAAATACGACGCAAGCTAAGCTCCGTTTGTTATTACTTTTGCAGATAGCTATAACAATTTTTTACTGAAAAACTCTCAGAAATATATTTGGTAAATTTTAAAAGCTGCTGTCTGAAAAAACGTTTTTGATCTGAAAAAACGTTTTTGGTTTAAAAGGTGCTGTTAGCAAAAATATGCCCCTATCTTTTTGAAAAAAGCTATTTTCATTGCAAGAAGTAGATATCAGTTTTACCATCAAACTTTTTAAACACATTATTTTTATATATTATATCTCAAAATATTCAAAATTAAAAAAAAATTATCAAACAGTTATCTAATTTTCCTGACAATATTTTTTTCAGCAGCAATTTTTTTACGACACAACAATTTTCAACGACACTTTCAAACGGAGACTAAGTTCTAGCGCAAATCTAATTTAATCAATGAAAAGCTAATTATGGCGCGATAGTTCGAGTCTAAGTTAGCATAATACTATATATAAAATACCTTGGAGAAACCACGAAATTGTTCCACATGCACAGTTTAAATGCATCGCTATGAGTTTTAAATATGATTCCATTTACGGTATAAACATTTTTTTTATTAATTGATAATATACTCACGTGATTAATTTCTTATCCTCACAGGCGACAATATTTTATTAATTATGATATAAACATTAAACACATGATACTATAGCATACTATCATGGAGATATCCCCTCCGCTTGTCTTTGCGTCAAGGGGCACCCGTTGTAGCAAGTCTTTCCTTCCAAGTAGAAGTAGCAACTTATGCGACAGAGTTTGAATATAATTTATAGTAATAATATTACAGTAATTGTTTTGAATTTCATCTTTTCGAAGTATCGGCATTCTAGAAGCAAGGAGCACTAAAATAAGCGAAGGCTTTTAAGGCATTTACTTGCACTTGCTTGATATATACAGTAATGATAAAGGCCGAAAATTTAGTTGAAATTCAGAAGTGATTACAAATCTCTTCAATGAAATTGGCTAAAAGCTAAATTTGTTGGATATATTGATTAACTAAAGTGACTGGTTAAAATACATACAAAATTTTAATGATATTGATTATGATTCTGTTTGATATTGTTATTAAACAAATTTCTTGCTACCTATATATTTGATGTAAAAAATATAAAACGTAATGATTTTGGTGAGGTTTAACGATGAAATCAGCCACCACTTTCCGCAAAAGTTGAAATTTAACTTTTATTAAATAAGTTTTTAACTATTGTCAGCAACAAATGTTGTCAGCAAAAAATTGTTGTTAATGGCAAATATACCCTATAACTATTATCTTCAGAGATTGGTCAAGTACAATTTTTCATTGATTTTTCTAATATGTGTGCAATGGGCCAATAACACACAATAAGTACTAATTTTATAATTTTATGAGTTTGGTACATTTATTTTCATTAGTAGGGTTGCTATAAATGCAGGGAGGTGCATCTATCTATCTATAGTATACTATTATAAGCGAAACATGGTTTCGTTTGGTCACTTGATTAACACCTTCCAAAAAATATGTTAACACCTTCCAAAATTTTTTTAAATAAATATTATTTAATTAAAATAAATAAATCACATATCTAATATAACTACAAACTTTATGAATTATAATCCTTGATATCTAAGCGCACTCATCTTCTTTCTTAGTAGTAAATCAAACACTTTCAAAATTAATTTTATGAATTCAAATTATAATATAATAAAATATTTATTAAATCAAGAAACAAATTAAAAAATAATAGCAAAATATCCATATAAACTGATATTCAAGACTTCCATTTTCCTATAGGCCATGCACCTGCCGTATAGGTTGTGGGAGAAGAAAAAGATTTTTAAAATTTTAACTATTGAAATTTTAAATCTTTCAATAATATAATACATATAAAATAATACGTAAATATTTTAACTTCCTTAATCTCAATAATATATTACCATTATTTTTATAATTTAGTTTTACGAAATAATATAATAATAAAATTATAAATATTATATTCAGTCTATGCATCGCACGAGTTATAGACTATTATTTTTGATTGACAGACCAAGCAAAATGTACCAAACTTAGGGGAGATAGTACTTATTGTGTGCATTGGGCACACATTGGAAAAACTGATATTCATCACAGTTTTTTAAAAAAAATTAAAATTTTTATTTTAAATAGTGCATCAATTACTAAAATATATATTTCCGTAAAATATTATTGCTAAGGATTGTCCGCCTTGGAGATTGCTCTATGATAAATTTAGGGCCTGAGTTAAAATATTTTCGAATTGACAGACTGCAAGCATGAAGCAAAAAATAACGCCGAGTTACCAACATTCTTTCGTACCGAAGTTTCGAAGGCAACAGAATTAGTCGTCCACGTTTCTACGACAAGGAGGAGATCAATTGAGAATAGAATTGAAGAGTTGAGCCGAAATTCGCAGAGAGGGAAAATCATACATGAAACCCCCACGAAGACTGCTTAGACGTTGGAGACTTGATTTTGACATTTAGCAAGTCAGAGACCATCGTTAAAAATAATAATGATTTCGACTAATTAAACTCGGAACTAGAAACTAATACAAAATGATGTCATTAATAAAGTAATATTATAAAATATTTTTAATCACCGATATGGATGTGAATGTTTATTCGTTCATTTAGATACAATGCACTTATTTTTATTTTGAAAGTTAAAATAAAGGGAATTTATCAAAAATATCCAAAAAAAATTAATCTAATTTACAAAAATATGATCAATATTGTATATGAGGGTGGAAAGAAGGTTATACGGAGTTATATACGAGATTATAAATATTACATAAGATTACTCAAAATTACATACGATATTATAAATAGTACAGATCAAATTTTTGAAAATAGTTTGTACAAAGATGGATATATTTGAAAACCCCCCTAAAAACAATACATTGTTGAATATTGCTGTGGTTTTAAAGGAAATCATATGACCCCTTTTGCTCACTAAATTAATTAAACAATTTTAAAAGAGTCCATGCTCAATGTCGGGAATGTCAACTTTGAAATCATGGTCAACATTTTATACAGCATACCATGATAAAAATTAGGCTTAAAATGTCATATATAATTTTATGCAACTTTCAACTGCACAATGGAAGGAAAAGCATGTTTATTTGTTTAGTTTGCGCACCAATGATGGTGCAATGATCTAAACATGATAGTGTGATGTTACATGTCCCCTTGCAAGACCGAGATGATTTTTATAAGAACATTTCCTGATAATTAGTCTCGGGTTAACTAGCTATGATTAGCCATCACACTTATTCAAGCTTATAAAAAATTGTCAAAAATTTCTATACAGGCGAAAACTAACTGCTGATTCCGTCGCGGTCAGGCCACAAATGCTGATCATGAACCTGCCGTTGCTATTTGCTTGCTTACACCCGATTCTGGTCCTACTGAGAAACTCTATCCAGATAAGAAGGCTACTTGATTCTTCCGTTGAAGTGCTAAAATGAAGTATGTGGCAGGTTTATAGCTACGTACCACCAACATGCCATAAATTATCCTGAGGTCCCTCCACCAACTACCGTCCCAGGAGGCCAGTAAGGTATACGGGTTCCGTTTCTTTTATGGCCCAATTTAACATTTAATTCATTTTTATGGCATAGTCATTTAAATTTGGACAAAAATGGCACATTACTCCACTTCTTCTCCGACGAAACTCATAAGAAGTGGTGTTCTTGTGTATATATATAGGGAGATAACTCATAAGAAGTGGTGTTCTTGTGTATATATATAGGGAGATTGTCAAATAAAAACCAACCTTATTTTAAAAACTAGAAACCAATCACAACCACTAATTTTATACCTTTAATTGAATCTCCACCACACAATTTTTTTTCACTCATTCTCTCTCCTCCCTCCAATTTCATGTGAATCCTATATGTATCTTGTACCCTTGCGTGAATAATTTTATTCTTGTTTTTAATTTTACTTTTTCATTAATCAACAAACCTTTTTTAAATCTGACTTCACTATATTTTTCTCCATCTCCCAACGATCAATTTGCATACCATATTTGCTATATTCCGACGATAATCACTATTTATACTTAACAGAATCACTAAATCAGAATTACTGTAATTTCAGAATTTTCTTAATTTTAGTGATTATCATAAGCATAATTAGTGATTCAAGATCTAAAAATTACTATCTAAAATTTAAATTGGAACTTAATTTAGTAGTTGTTAAGTTTTTAGGGTTCACCATGTGACGCCCTCAATCTCGGGGTTAGGAAATGAGGGCCCACACACCTTTATTTTAATAATTAAATATGCAAAAACCCCGATTAACTACTAACAGGATCAAACAGGATAAAGTACGAGAACTACCAATCATAAAATACAATTTACAACCCCAAAATATTATTAAATAAATATAATTGATTCCGGCTGGGAACCGACAGATAACCCATTGTATCTTTATAGATTTCCTTCTAAGCACTTGCTCACTCAGAAATACCACTACCTGCTCTGGCAACCGGAAGCCCTCAACACGATAGGGACCACCAGGTACGCTCTTACGAGCAGTGCGCCTAAGCCTGACCATCTTCTTGCTTAACTGCCATGGTTAGATTAAAACAAAACATATGAGTATAAAACTCAGCAAGTAACTATAAAGCAGTTCTACGATATCAAATCCACAATATACTTTACCGAACTCAGGGCATTCTACTTTATTTGTTCTAGGTGGCAGATTTCCAGCTTTTGGGGTTAAGGAAAAGTTATAAAGAAAAATGTGGGGCTTTCAAAGAACAAGGCTCAACGCAGGATGAAAGCCGACATTCATCACAAATCATTAAAGGATCATAACAGATCTTTCAGAAAGAGGAAAGCAACAGTATTTCACTATATGGAATCAATTATAAGATCAACAAATTAAAATTAGGGTTCTCGAGCTTTAAGCTTCACATTAACACAATCAACTCTTTTCAAAACAATATAAACCATTTTCATTTTCAAGAATCAATTTACTGAACAGAAAGTTTCAGTTTCCTTTTAAATAATCAATTAGAACCCTTGATTGGATCAGTTTATCTTTCCATTTTATTATAATACGGGTGATCAGCCCGTACCGACCTCCATCCGGTCTTTAAGGTACCAATCGGCATAATTTCAGCTTTAAGTTGGACTAGCCCCGCTAGCCTCTTACCATGACTGGACTAGTCCCACTAGCCTCTTACGTCCCAATCCAATCCATCAGGAATTCGTTTGGAAAACCTTGAGTTGGAAAATAGATTTTCTAAATTCATTTTATCATTACGAGGAATACGAAATCATTCGGACTCTTTCGAGTCGCAACTCATTCTTAAGTCAAAATTTCAAGAAAACAAAGCTTAGGGAGTGATTCAAGGATCAGCAAGGAACAACTCTTAAGGATTTTGAATCAAGGATAACAGGGTACTTAAATTAGAAGGATCAATATCTGTTTCAGGGATTAGTAGGAAATATGGTGATCAAGAAATAATATATCATTACAAAGAGGTTAGCAAAGGTAGTTATAGGGTTTATAACAGTTCATGGCTTAACAAATAACTTGAACAGAAAAGACAGGTTACTAACGCGTTAAATCAGTAAGCTTATAAATAACAGTTTATCAAGATCAAAATGGGATATCTCAAATCATTTATAGTTCCATACTCTACATGGTATGAACAATAACCTCTCTATAACTATTTTCACAAGTAATGAGAGTTACTTGCCTGAATTTCCTTTCCTGAAAGTTGAACTACTGCCACCTAGTATACCCTTTTCTTTCCTAGCCTGAATGCCATCACGCTCCGAATCTACAATAAAAACCAAGATCTTAATCAGTTCTCAACTCTCGTTCCTGGAACGATCACTCAATATGATAGCTCGATTATACCCTTGACTCGAATATACGAATATAGCTTATACACATAAGCACATAGCACATCACACGTCATATACTTTATTCTTAACCTTTACACCTTTATATACTCGACCATCGACTTATAAACATCCTTATTTCATTTCGAAGTAAAATCGTACTTTATATTAGTACACATAGCTCTTTTTACTAGAAATTCTTATATGATTAAACAAACGGCAAAACTTACAATATCGTCCCTAAAGTCATCTTTAAGACAACAAGACAACCATAAATCAATCATCCCCTTTCTTTTTATACTTTAACTCGAACCAAATATAGCAAATTAAGCAAAAATCTCACTTACAATCCTTAACTAATCTCTATAATCAAATCAAGCACTTAAATTAGAATTTGACCCTTTTAAGTACTATAAACCATTCGGCCTTAATCACAATCACAATCAAACTACGACATGCATCATCAATTCCTCTTTTAAATCAACATGCAATCTCATTTCTTCCTAGTTAAACTTAAATTATACCAAAATCAAGTCACAAAATCAATTTTTCCTTTTTATTAGCACAAGGTCGAACCAAAACCTTCACCATGCAATCCCAAATTTGATTTCTCAAGCATCCAATCAAAAATACAAGTCCAAATATCATAAAAATTCATTGTTATCAATTAACATACTTAAATCACAAAAGAAACATAACCCTTATTGATACATGCATGCAAACATTAAGTAATTTATCATCCAAATTCTCTAATTAATCACTAATTTCCAAGAATGAACATCAACAAGTCATATCCATTACTAAAATCATTTTTGACCTTCTAAAAACGAAGATCCCATTCGGGTTTTCAAGAAGCAACACATGCAAATGTTTTTCTTAATCCTTAAATCATAAATCATCCTAATATCAACCCATAATCACTTTAGTTAACAAAAATCAAATCAATAACTTCCAAAAAACCAAAACCATTCGGGTTTTCAAAATTAACAGATGCAATAATTAAAAGAACAAGTTTGATGTAGTAGAGTTCAGTGGTTACATCATTACTCACCACCGGTTCACCGGAGTTCATCACCGGTGGCGGTGGCCTCACGGTGGTGCCCTCATTCGAGGGTGTCCAACCACGAAACCTCCGTTTTTCCATTAATTACTCAAAACAACAAACATGCACATCTTATATACCAATCATTTGCAAAGAATCATGCTTAAACAAGATGATTTCAACAATAACACCAAGAATCGAGAAGCTCTCGGGTAAACACACACAAACACACACATCGAGCTTTGCATGCAAGGGGATATACACACATGCACACTCTAATAACTACTTATATGTGTTTAACAAGAGATTTTGAGAAGGATTTGTGAGAGTTATCAAAGAAACAAGTAGTATACCAAGAGAGAAAAAGGAGAGCCGAGAGAGAGAGAGAGAGTAGCCGAGAGAGAGTGAAAAAAAGAAAGAGAGAAGAGAGAATGGGGTGCACGGGAAAAAGAAAAGAAAAAAGGGGGAAGAAGTTTATAAACAATCAGGGACAAGGGCAATTTAGTACTTTACTAATTCCCTTTTGTGCTTATTTGATCCTTTCTTTTTACTCAAATACAATATAAATCAAATATAAAATATATCTCTCTCGGAAAGTCAAAAATTATTGCAAATGACAATTTTAATACGTAGATCTCGAAATTAGCTTTCCAACCATTACTCATAATAAACTTATGAGCGAACGGTTGATTTTATATGATTTTCGCAAGTTCGTGCTAGTAATAGTATTTTAGCACATAAAAATCAATTTAAAATGCAACGACCAACAAATAAATCTGTCCACCATTTTTAAAAAGTCTCTGGGACTATTATGATAATAACAGAATAAATCCCACGTTTTTATCTTACTCAGATAATTTTATAAAAATGCGTGAAGGTTAAATAAACCTTTATTTAAATCAAATAATTCCTTTAAATTCATAAAAATGTCACAGGGCACATAGTCATGCACACAGACCAGCAATCACACATATACGAACACATAACAACTCAGGTCTGATCAGAGAATTTTTCCTTCTTTAATCTTCATCCTTTTCTACGCGTACCGGGTCACGTTCAACCTGACGGCCCGACGCTCAGCGTTTCGATTACGCTTCTCATTAACATTATCGACCGACACGTCACTTAGGACGAAATACTTTATTTAAACATTTATTTCACTCAATCACACATATTCCACATTTTATATTCTTTAAATCCTTATTAGGACGGGTTCCGTTCTACCTGACGGCCCGACAACACAACTTAACTCCTAAGCTGACTCTTTAAATTGGAACGCTTTTACTTACACTCCTATATTCTAATATACAGAAAAGACAATTTAATCAACACTTAATCACACATAATTATAATCACATCACATAAAGCATACTTTATTGACTTAATTACGTCGCAAAATTCTCAGTCATCACAATCTACCCTCCTAAAAAGGATTCTGTCCCCAGAATCTAATCTAAGCAAATAGATGGGGATACTTTTCTTTCATTTTGCTTTCTAATTCCCAAGTCGATTCCTCAACTAATGGATTTCTCCATAACACTCTAACTAGAGGTACAACTTTATTTCTAAGCGTCCTCTCTTTTTTGTCCAAAATTCGAACTGGCTGTTCCATATAAGACAAATCTTGTTGGATTTCCACTGGTTCCAACTCGATCACATGGCTCGCATCAGCATTATACTTCTTCAGAAGAGATACATGAAATACATTGTGCAGATGTTGCATTTGAGGAGGTAGCGCCAACTCATATGCCACCTTCCCAACTCGTCGCAATACTTCAAATGGTCCAATATACCTAGGATTCAACTTCCATTTCTTTCTGAATCGGGTTAAACCCTTCCAAGGAGATATCTTTAATAAGACTTTGTCTCCAGATTTGAATTGCACATCTTTTCGTTCTTGATTTGCGTACTTTGCTTGTCGATCTTGAGCTACAATTAATCTCTTTCGTATCATTTCTACCTTTTCCTTCGTTTGTTGAACTAGCTCTGGGCCAATTAATTTGTGCTCACCAACCTCGTCCCAATATGTAGGGGTCCTACATTTTCTTCCATACAACGCTTCATAAGGCGGCATGCCAATACTCGCGTGATAACTGTTGTTGTAGGAAAACTCAATCAATGGCAAATGATCGTCCCAATTTCCTTTGAAATCTATTGCACAGGTTCGCAACATATCTTCAATTGTCTGAATTATCCTTTCACTTTATCCGTCTGTCGGCGGATGGTATGCCGTACTTATTTTCAGCTTAGTTCCCAAATGATCATGGAATTGTCACAAAAATCCCAAGTTAAACCTTGGATCTCTATCAGACACGATAGATACAGGGACTCCGTGACGCATCACAATCTCATCCATATACATTTTGACCAACTTTTCCAACGAAAATCTTTCATTTATTGGCAAGAAATGTGCTGACTTTGTCAACCGATCGATTACCACCCAAATCGCATCATGATTAGACTTGGTTTTAGGTAATCCTACCATGAAATCCATCGCTATATGCTCCCATTTCCATTCTGGTATATCCAGTGGCTGAAGCAATCCGCTTGGCCTTTGATGTTCCGATTTGACTCTTTGACACGTATAACACTTACTTATCCATTCCGCAATTTCCTTTTTCATATTTGGCCACCAATAACTCTCTTTTAAATCCTGGTACATTTTCGTACTTCTAGGGTGAATTGAAAATCTCGAGTTATGCGCTTCTTGCAAAATCTCGTGCTTTAGTTCCTCAACCTTAGGTATCCAAATACGTGAGTTAACACGGTACATTCCTTTTCCATCCTTTTGAGCTTTAATTTCTTCTCCTGTCAACTTATCCTTTTCGCGATTCATCACTTGCTCTTGACAATATCGAATCTTTTCCAAAATTTCGGGTTGAAATGACATTGCATATATAGCTTCACCTCCAAATTCTAGAGTCTGCACCTCTATTTCCATCTTTTCAAAATCCTTAATCAACTCTTCTGATGACATTAACATATTCAACCTTTCCTTGCGACTTAGAGCGTCTGATACCACATTTGCCTTTCCAGGATGATAGTTTATCGCACAATCATAATCTTTGATCAATTCCAACCACCTTCTTTATCTCATATGCAATTCCTTCTGGGTAAAGATATACTTTAAACTCTTATGATCTGTATAAATCTCGCACTTTTCCCTATATAAATAATGCCTCAAAATCTTAAGGGCAACACAATTGCTGCCAATTCCAAATCATGCGTTGGATACTTTTGCTCGTGCGGCTTGAGTTGCCTTGACGCATATGCTATTACCTTCCAGTGTTGCTTTAACACACATCCAAGTCCTTTATACGAAGCATCACTGAATATCACAAATTCCCCTTTTTCATCTGGTAATACCCACACTGGGGCGGTTACCAACCTTTTCTTTAACTCTTGAAAACTTTCCTCGCACTTTTCTGTCCATACAAACTTCTCGTTCTTTCTTGTCAACTTCGTTAACAGAACGACAATCTTAGAGAAATCTTGCACAAATCTCCTGTAATATCCGGCTAATCCCATAAAACTTCTGACTTTTGTAGGAGTCTTGGGTCTTTCCTAATTCATTACATCTTCTATCTTGGCTGGGTCCACTTTGATTCCTTCTTTATTAACTACATGTCCAAGAAATTGCACTTCTTTTAGCCAAAATTCACACTTCGAAAACTTAGCGTACAACCTCTCTTTCCTCAGAGTTTCCAAAGAAATTCTCAAATGCTCCTTATGATCTTCTTCCGTCTTGGAGTAAATTAGTATATCGTCAATAAACACAATAACAAACTTATCCAAATATTGCTTGAACACTCTGTTCATAAGTTCCATAAATGCGGCTAGCGCATTCGTCAAGCTAAATGCTATTACCAAAAACTCATAGTGCCCATATCTCGTTCGAAACGCAGTCTTGGGTATATCTTCCGCTTTAATATTTAATTGATGATACCCAGATCTTAAATCAATCTTGGAGAAACACGAAGCTCCTTTTAGCTGATCAAACAAGTCATCAATCCGCGGTAGTGGGTATTTATTCTTAATCGTCAATTTATTCAATTCACGATAATCAATGCACAACATCATACTTCCATCCTTTTTCTTTACAAATAACACCGGTGCGCCCCACGGGGATACACTCGGTCGGATTACTCCCTTGTCCAACAATTCTTGCAACTGAGCTGCCAATTCCTTCATCTCGACCGGCGCCATGCGATAGGGAGCTTTCGATACTGGTTCCGTTCCAGGAGCCAAATCAATCGTAAACTCGATCTCTCTGTCTGGAGGTAGTCTAGGCAATTCGTCAGGAGATACATCTGGAAAATCTCTTACTATCGGAATATCCTCGATCCTTACAGATTCTTTCTCTATATCCATGACATGAGCCAAATATACTTTGCATCCTTGACGTATTAATCTTCTCGTCTCAATTGCCGTTAGGAATTTCTTCTCTTGCCTCTTTCCTTTGAATACCACTTCTTCACCATCCTTGGTTCTTAACTTCACCTTCTTACTTTTATATATGATTTACGCTTAATGGTTTGACAACCAATCCATTCCTAGTATAACCTCAAATTCTCCTAACTTAAAGGGAATTAAGTCAGCAGAAAAGTGCCGACCTTCTATAGCCACATCACAATCGGGATAAACTTTGCTAGCAATAACTTTCTCCTGATTTGCTACCTCTATAATCAAACTAGGTTCTAGAGGGTACGCAACACAATTTAACTTATCAAGAATACTTTCAGAAATAAAAGATCTAGTTGCTCCAGAATCCATCAATACTTTTACTTCTACTGAGTTAATAACAAGCATACCTGCTACCATGTCCACATCTTGCACCGCATCTTTCATTGTCATATTAAAGGTTCTAGCTCTGGGTTGAGCTGATGGTGCTGGGAGAGACAGCGGTCCAGCAATCCTAAGAACATTGGCCTTCTGAACAGGCTCCTTGCAATTTCTGGCCATATGGCCCACTTTACCACACTTGAAATAAGCCAAATCAGGCTTCCTCGCTCCACTTGGGCATTCTGAAGAGTAATGCCCCTTCTGGTTGCATTTAAAACACGTCACATCCAACTTATTATACCTTCCCGGGTGTCTCTTTCCACAATCCTTGCATTCCTGAATCTGAGGTATGTTATCCTTCCCCGGCTGTCCAGCTTTCTGGAAATGATTCTTCTGAGCTCCATTACCGGGTTTAAACTTCTGAAACTTTTGGTTCTGACCTCCACCATTCTTGCCAAACTTTGAACTCCCTTGCTCTTGCTCCGAGCTTTCGAATTTCCTTTTTCTTCCTTCATTTTCTCTCCTCGCAGCTTCACGCTCACCTTCCACTATCATTGCCTTTTGAACCAAGGCAGCATAATTCTTGATCTCCAACAATGCTACTTGACTCCTAATCCACGGCTTAAGTGAAAGGAATATGTCCTAAGTCCAATCATGTATTAGGATTTAGGAATAACTTTTATGTAATCTGTTTTGATTTCATTGATATTAATAAAAGACTTATTTTGTTTTTATTACGGGCTCTATCTATTTAAGTGTTTAAATAAGATATACCATAGATTAGAGTAAAGCTTTTTATGGATTATGATGAGATCATAATAGTGAGACCTAAAAAGATGATAACTCTAAACTTAAATAGTTTCTGGTCATAGGATTACTAACTGGTAATTAATAATCCGCAAAGATCGGTACATACTATGCTTGCTTCATTATGAAGGATGTCTGTTCTCATAGACATTTGTGTGGTGACACTATAGCTAGTATGTAGGTGCTTATTATAAAATAAGTTCACCGAACATGACTCGCACAGCTGAACAACTGATGGAGTTCACTCACGTGTTAGCAGTTGTTCATATAGTGATAGTTGTACAAGTATCCTTAGACTTGAGGTCATCATAGTCATCTTGTGTACACTGAACTATGCTTTGGTTTAGTTCTTAGTCTCCAGGGACAATTATTAGGGCTCTTCTGGGTATATGAATTTGTACACGAAGATAGTGTATGATCAATAAAGGATCTACCCCTTCCAGTGAAGGAAGCGAATGTTCAAGGCTGATCCACTTATGCTAGTTCAGGAATCTCTGGCCAGAGTGAATGAAATTAGAAAAGAGTTTCTAATTTGCATAGAACTACGCATAGTAAATGGTAAGCAAGTGATTGAATTAGATAGGCTTGACACGAGATCCATGCCTTGTATTTAATCGGGACATTGTAGGGTAGAAGGAGTTTATTGTACGGTAACTATTCACTGAATAGGTTCTTGGTATTCTAAGCAGTGAATTCATATTATCCGGATAGTCGCGATATGCTGAGAAGTATCCCTCACGATGTAGAATAAATGTGATTAATTAATTAATCATATTTAATAAATTAGAGAATTTATATAAATAATGATAAAATAGTTTTATTATTATTTATTTCTACCACCGGCTTAATATTGAACCTACAGGGTCACACCATAAAAAGAGAATGATTTAATGGTGGAGGAATTAATTAATAATGGCTAATAATTATTTATTTATGAAATAAATAATTAATTGGCAAATTTAATAATTGTTTAAATGAGATTTAATTGATTATAAATTAATTAATAAAAGTTCTTAATATTATTAATTAAAGGATTTAAGTTTTGGAAATTAAATCAAGAGAGAGAATTATTTCTAAAGTGTTTAGAAAAAGGATTAATGATTAAAAGGTGTTTTAATTATTAATGAGAATAATAAATGGGATAATAATAATAATAATATTTATGGGAAAATTTCAGCTGAAAATTTTGCCTATAAATACACTATTATAGACCCTAATTTTATTCCAACCTCGAAACCCGAAAACCCAAAAAGTTTGGAAAACCCAATTCTCTCCACCTCCTTCCTCCTCCTTAACATCGTTTTCTTGGTGGATACCGGTAGAGTGCTTCACACTTGAGGATCAACTGCTAAGGATCTCTGATCGTTGTCTCCGAATTATTTTAAAAGGTTAGATTCGATCCCTCGAATTTTTATTCACGATTTATATGCTTTTATTTGGATTTTGTATGTGTAAAAGTGTTTTACCATGACCCCTCTGCGTTAAAAATCCAACAATGGTATCAGAGCATAGGTTGTATGCATATAGATCCGTGGTAAAAATTTCAGAATTTTATGTGCTTGTATGAATTAATTATGATTTTTACAAGTTATATCATGGATTAATTTTTTCTGATGAGAAATCGTTTCTCAGAATAATTTTGAATGTTGATCTGGGTTCTACAAGTGTTGTAGATCGTCTGGGTATTTTTTTCATAATTTTAGGATGTATAGATTTTTTATTATGAATTTTTGAAGTTCTTGTAATTAAAATTCATAATTAAATAAATCTTATATATATATGTATTGTATGTATGTATATATCTGTATCTGCGTTACACCTTTTAATGGCTTAAAAGGGCTGTAACGCATCACCGGAATGCGTTACTGGGCTTGTAACGCGTTCCTGTAATGCGTTACAGCCCGACTGTCCTCATTAAAATTATTTTTCTGGGAGTTTCGTAACTCCGTTTTAGGCGTGCAATATACCGTTGGATTCGTTTTTCCGAGACGGATCTAATGGAGTGATCCATTTTAGTTTATATAAAAGTTTTGAACTGTTTATATTTCCATGAAGTGTTTTAAAGTTGTTTTTTAACTGTTTTAACTGCTTCATGTGATACATAGAGATGTATAATACTTAGACCTATATGCTAGATGATGATACATGCCTACCTTGATGTTTATTCATGTTTATATATGTGATATATGCTTAGTTTATCATGCGATGATAGATTTAGGTGAACTTAAATAAACATAAGGAGTTTGTTAGACAACCTAGTATAATGAAATTGTTTCATAACCTTAAGAATAATATTATGAATACAATCATGAGATTCTTGTGTTTATGAAACACGTAATTGAATATAAATTTTCGATATGAGAGAAAGGATGATTCTGTCAACAACAGATTTCTATCTGTAAGAAAGGGTTATTAAGTGACGCCTCTTGACAATGCTCCACCCGATCTGGGAATCATCTGATTATTGATTATTGATTTGAAATATTTAATTTAAAAGGAAGAATTTCTATATAATATGATTATGATTGTAACATAATATAATCCCTCTAAAATTAAATAATATCAAGTAGTAATTGGCCAATGACACAACGGGCTTGTGTCGGTCATAGCCTTCCAACATGATAGAAAAGTAGTTCTTATTTTTGAATCATTGTCGGTTCGTGCTACAGCCGAGGGCTTTGATTTCGAAATAAGAAATACTTGTCTATTACATAGAGATGTGTACATTGAATAAGAATCTAAAGGTCGGTACGTGCTACAGCCGTGGGCCTTTGGGGACTGATTCAACTGTACGGAATGTTGGGTTAGACTTGACTTAGAATATTGAGTTTTTCGTGCTACAGCCGAGACTCAATTATTCAAGAGGCTAAAGTTTGATTAGGGAATAACATGAGATGTAATTGACAAGAGTTGTCTACCTATTGAACATTGCATGGCGGTTCGTGCTACAGCCGGGGTTGTGTAATGGAATGTAGGATCCCTATTCCCACTAGCATTATGAATGCTTAATTTTTCACGTAGGGGGTTGAATAAATTAGGAAAACTAGTGAGAGCCACTTATGAATAAAGACCCGATTCATATAGTGTTTTGAAATGAAATCGAATATTTGCTAAGTGTTGTTATGTGTTTATCATTTACAGATTTACTTTGTATGTTATGTTTTCTGCACTATCACTCAGGAGCATACTAGATGCTCACAAATTGACTGGTCCTAATTATGCTGAATGGCTTCGAAACTTGAGAATTGTTCTCAGGATTGAGAAGCTGGAATACGTGATTGACTCACCTAAGCCTACTAAACCTGTTAGTGATGCACATAATGATGAACATGTTGTGTATCGTAAGTGGATAGATGATGCAAATATTGCTCAATGCATCATGCTAGCTTCCATGAACATTGAGCTACAGAAGCAACATGAGCATATGGATGCTCACACTATCCTCATGCATCTACAAGAGTTGTATGATGTGGCGGGGAGGACAGCTCAATATGAGATATCGAAGGAGTTGTTCAGTTGTAGGATGTCTGAGGGATCATCTGTGAATGACCATGTACTTAAGATGATCAATTTGATTGAACGTCTTGGACAACTTGGTTTTGCCATGGATGGGGAGCTGAGCCAAGACTTGGTCTTGCAATCGCTTCCAAGTTCGTTCTCGCAGTTTGTTGTGAACTTTCACATGAATAAGTTGGATGTCAGCCTGCCTGAACTCCACAACATGTTGAAGACTGCGGAATCGAATTTTCCCCCTAAAAAGAGTTCTGTTCTTCTAATTGGTGAAGGTTCCAATCCTCAGAAAAGGAAGAAGAACTCTTCCAAGAAGAAGAAAGTATGTGAGAAAACGCCGGTTCCACCAAAAGCTGAAGACCCCAAGAGCAAAGTTGTTTGCTTTCACTGTAACAAGGTGGGGCACTGGAAGAGGAACTGCAAGGTTTACCTTGCAGAATTGAAGAAGAAGAAGGGTAGTGAGACTACCACTTCTGATTCAGGTATGTTCATGATAGAAGTGAATATGTCATTTCTACTTGGGTATTAGATACCGCCTGTGGTTCTCATATCTGCAATTTATTGCAGGGACCAAGGAGAAGTAGGACTCTTGAGGAAGTGGAGGTGATTCTACTGATGGAAATGGAGCAAGAGTTGCTGCTGAAGATGTAGAATCATTTCATTTACATAGGCCTACGGGCAAGACTATTGTTTGAAATAATTGTTATTTTGTTCCCTCGATTGTGAGGAATATTATTCCCATGTTAGACTTGGCTGGATTTTCATTTATTATTGAGAATAATGAATGTTCTATTCTTAGAGATAATATTCTTTATGGACTTGGTACTTTAAATAATGGTCTGTTTATATGTGACATAATTTACTTCAGATTGAACAAACTAATAAAAGAAAAGGGATGATGAAAATCTCACTTTATAGTGGCACTGCAGTCTCCATTTAGTAGACATGGAGAGAGGACTGCAAATTTGCTAGGAATGGTACACACAGATGTATGTGGTCCAATGTCTAAGCAAGCCATGGGTGGATTTTCATACTTCATTACTTTCATAGATGATAGATCTGGATTCGGATATGTGTTTGATGAAACACAAGTCCGAGGTCTTTAAAAAGTTCAAAGAATATAAGTATGAAGTGGAGAAACAACCAAATATAGTATTATAACTCTTCGATCAGATCGAGGTGGTGAATACTTTAATGGAGTGTTTCTAGATTATCTCAAAGTAAATGGTATAGTCTCCCAGTGGACTCCTCCAGATTAGTATCTGAAAGGAGAAATGGAACTTTGTTAGACATAGTTCGGTCCATGATGAGCTATGCAAATCTTCCAGTATTCCTATGGGGTTATGCATTGGAAACCTCAGCATATTTACTGAATAAGGTGCCTTCCAAAATCTATTCCTCAAACTTCGTATGAGATATGGAAAGAAAGGAAACCGAGTCTTAAACACGTTAAGATTTGGGGATGTCCAGCTTATGTCAAGAAAGTTGACCCAGATAAGCTGGAATATCGATCCGTAAGATGTAGTTTTGTGGGATATCCTAAAGAGACTTTAGGGTATTACTTTTACACCGATCATCGGGTGTTTGTCTCCAGACATGCTACCTTCTTGGAAAACGAGTTTATCCTTGAAGGAAACAGTGGGAGCAAAATTGAACTTGATGAAGTTCAAGAAGCATAAACTACTACGGATCAAGAGGAAACACCTGTTCTGACTAAACAACCTTTTGCGGAACAGCCCATTCATAGAACAGGGAGAGTGTCTGTAATAACCCCCAAAATTTTGAACTTTTTGTAACCCTTGTGAATAGTGTTTTAGCTGAATGAGAAAACTTTTCATGCCACACTATGTAGGGGTTCTGTTATGGATATTCTGAGATTTTATTAGTATTCTACATGGTATATAAGTGTATGTAAAGATCACCAGAATCCAATTCCGAACACTTTGATTTTTCCCGGAAATCCACTAGATACGGAAAGAATTGAGTATAAGGTAACAGGATAAAAAGGAATTTAAATTAAAGGATTATAAGAGAGGATCATAAAAGGAATATAATCTATTGAGAAAGGTTAAGAGAACCTAAGTAATAAGATCCCGGGTATGATCCCTCAAACGATAAACGAAAACGAAAGTTAAGCGAACCGTATAACAGATCAGCGGTCATTAGGCAAACAATTAGGAAGTTAATCAAAGAGATTAGTGGAGATGATGTCGCCCAACCAATGAGAAGAGGACAAAGAGGGGAAGATGACATCATAGCATGACATAAGCATGACATGGGAAGGAAGGAGGTATGGTTGAATGAGAACCACACAAAGTCCAAGGCTAAAAAGGTAATTAACTAAATCAAAAACAAAACCAAATCAACCAAGCCAAGCAAATCATTTTCATCAAAACACAAAATCATTTCTTTCTCTTCAACAAAAGCTTGCTCTCGGCTTTTTACTATTTCAAAGGCAAGAATTTTCAAAATCCAAGATCCAAGCCTCCTAAATTGGTAAGATAATTCCCTAATCATCCTTATACATAGTTATGGCTATATCATGAGTTTAAGCACCCCATTCATTCTCAATCTTCTTCAATAAATCAATGAAGAAGACAATGAATAGTGACTTCAAGAATTTTAACTTGATTTTCTTGTTTTTCCTTTAAGATCCAAGCTTTCCTAAGACTCCTCAAGGCTTCTTAAGGCTTCCTAGCTACTCCCACCACTTCAAGGAAGGTATATCATCTCCAAACCCTAGATTCCTTTTTATTATAAGATGATTTTGATTATTATGGTGATGTAGTAGCTTAATGCTTGTGGTTTAGAGTGTGGGTTGGAGTGGTAGTGAAATGGAATGGTGAATCTTGTTGTTTTGGTTAAACGAACTTAAGTATAGTTAAATTCAAGCTTAGGCATAAGTATAAATATTAATATTGAATTGATTGGGGCTGTTATGATGTGATAAGGATGGACTTTGGTTGTATGAATGGGTTGAGGTTGAATTGTGATGGTTTTTGAATGGTTTAAAATTGGGAAATCGCGTAAATATAGCCGTCGTATTGTCCGATTTACTTTAGACTGCTTTTGTTCATAACATTTGGACCCGATAACTCCCTGCTAGATTATGACCATTGCCATGCTTAGATAGTTCATGTTATGAGCTTCGTTTTGATATGTAGTTCGTTTGATTCCGATGTACGGTTTAGGAGAAACGACCGTTTCAAGTAACGGCGTTTCGTGAACGAAACTTTTCCCCTCGCCTTACTTTGAAACATAGGTTAAAGACCAAAAAGGGTTAATTAATGTATGAAACAATTATGGTAAGAGTGCTAGGCAGTTGATAAGACATCCGTGAAAGAATTGCCTTAAAACTCGTAATGGTTAATTTATTAAAAATGGTGGAGCCGAGGGTACTCGAGTGACTTAAGAGAATCAGTAAGCGCAAAAAAAGCGTTAGAGTCTAAGTTAGTTAAAGTATAGATTTACAAGTGACTTTGGTTTAATTCCAACTTACTTGTTGTTTATAGGTTACCAGACTCGTCCCGAGCCTTTTATCACCCCCAGTCGCTCAGGCAAGTTTTCTATCCGTTATACTGTTGTTGTGATGTATATATGTATATGCATTATCTTGCGATAGATGCATGTTGGTTAATTAGCAAATGTTGCGATATATTGAAGCATGCTGATATGGTATATATATGCATGCCTGTTTCGCATTCTTGCCATATATATCTGTTGGTTCAGTTGATAATACCTATGCTAGAGAATAACAGTAATTTGCATATACCCTTAGTATAGGGACCCAAAGGTGAAAACATTTTCTAAAACCCGGAGTCGAGGATCCCGAGTAGATTTTATATATATATATTTATATATATATATGGTTATAGTTTTCAAAACTATTAATCGAATAAGGTTTATTCGATAATTTTATTTTATTAATTGAATATTATTTGAATATTCATTTGAGGATGTATGACTCCTTTATTTTATTTAATAAATATTGTTTATAATATTCATTCGAGGTATTATGACTCCGCTTATTACTGAAATATATTCTTTATTTTATTAAAGAATAAGGTGTCAATAATCAAACTTATTTTCGATTATTCAAATAAAGATAGTACTTTCATATAAGTATATCTTTGGTTATTTAATATCCATTTCAAGTATAAGTTTTAAAACTTCTACTTCGATTATTTTTATAAGGATTATCTTTATGAGAATATTATTTAAATTAAAATATTCAGATATTTTCTAATATATCGGGACTGATTTATTTTAATAAATCAGCAGTACTCCAAACATTCTTAAAAATGTTTTCGAGTCTTCAAAATGATTTTTAAAGTTAGAGTGGACCCCAAAACTCATTTTTTTTATATTTAAGATCTTCCTTTCAAAGGGGATTTAAATACTCGCTCAAAACCTGGGGGATCCAGCTCTGTGGTGCATTTTACATTCGTAACGTGGTTGCTGTTTTGAGATAACAAATGAATTGATTACTTACTCAACGTTCGGGAAGTAAGCCCATCTAATTGAGTCGGCATAAGCGACAGGCCGGGGTACGGTCTATCAAAGTGTAAGTGGCTGGGTGGCAGTCCATCAACGCGTAAGAGGCCGGGTGGCGGTCCAGCACAAGGTTCTTATGTGGCAAGGGTGATGACCGGTGGGGGATTCATCCATCTACTAGTAGAAAATGTTACTTATTGGTATCTTTGCCTGATCAGCAAGATATCGGGTTTATGCCAAAATTCTTTTCCTTTCCAAAATTCATTGGATGTTACAAACTCTGTTCATACTTTACATAACAGAGGTTCCAGGAAATGTTTAAGAGATATATATGTGGATATATATCGGGACTAAATAAAGTATCTCGTAACTTTATTTCATTCAATAATATTTCAAAGATTGAATCTATTCAAGTCTTAACTTGTGGTCTCATCTATGGGATGACTTTTTTAAAACCTATAATACTTTGAACAGTGGTAGTTCAAGTAGCCTTATAAATGATATAAGTATAGTGAAGTATTTGGTAACTTCATCTTCCTTTAAGCTTATATCCAGTAAGTAATTATCTTACTTTTGATAAAGGTTTTCAGTAAGTTATCTATTAGATACTTGCATTATTGATTACACTATATATTATCTTGCGAGCTGTAAGGCTCACTCTTGCTTTATTTCTTCATCACACAACAACAGTTAGGAAGGATGGCCAGACTCCGGCAGACCCAGCGCAAGCGCATGGGAAGCGTCCCGCGTCTTCCCATTGATGTCATAGCTGCTATAGCTGCAGAGGTAGACCTATCTGTAGATCAGACCATCTACTTTTGAGAATCAATTATGTATAATTATAACTTGTGGCAGGTAATGGCAATTAATTGTAAACTTATTAAGTAATCATTTTGGGTTGTAATAACTTTTAAATTATGGATTCAAAGACTTGTACTTATTTAAATTTCATCTCTGAGACTATAACGGGTTGTGGTGTGTGTTAGTGTGGGGTCACAGCATAAGGTTAATTATTATTAATTAAGTGAAGTGATATTGTGGAAAGAAAGACCGTGACGACCCGGATCCCCGACCCCGGATCTGGGGGTGTTACAGTGTCTCGCCAACCTGAGAGGTATTATGGCCTTGTCATTGAGAATGACAATGAGTTGTCGATCATTGATGATGACGACCCTATGACCTATAATGAGGCTATGAGTAGTGTTGACTCAGAGAAATGGCATAGTGCCATGAAATCCGGAATGGAATCTATGTATACGGTATACGTAAGAATGATTAGAGCAGATGGCCAGGTGGAGACCTTTAAGGCCAGGCTTTTGGCAAAAGGATTCAAACAAAGGCAATGGATTGACTTTGATGAAACCTTTTACCTGTAGCCCTGTTAAAATCAGTTCGGATTTTGCTTGCGATTGCTGCTTACTACGACTATGAGATCTGGCAATTAGCCAGATGGTTTTCTTTCCAAGAGAAATGAAAACCTAGTGTGTAAGCTACTGCGAACCATATGTGGTTTAAAGCAAGCTTCTCGAAAGATGGAACATTCGTTTTGATGAGACAATCAAAGAGTTTGATTTTATCAAAAACGCAGATGAACCATGCGTCTACAAAAGGGTTAGTGGGAGCGCGGTAACATTTCTTGTATTGTATTGAATTAGAGTTGACACACATAACAACATAGTAGACCCACTCACAAAGTTACTTTATGAAAGTCACTTTGATCGTCATGAGGACAAGATGGGTATTAGATACCAGAGTGATTGGCTTTAGTACAAGTGGGAGATTGAAAGGAATATGTCCTAAGTCCAATCATGTATTAGGATTTAGAAATAACTTTTATGTAATCTGTTTTGATTTCATTGATATTAATAAAAGACTTGTTTTGTTTTTATTACGGGCTCTATCTATTTAAGTATTTAAATAAGATATACCATAGTTTAGAGTAAAGCTTTTTATGGATTATGATGAGATCATAATAGTGAGACCTAAAAAGATGATAACTCTAAACTTAAATAGTTCCTGGTCATAGGATTACTAACTGGTAATTAATAATCTGCAAAGATCGGTACATACTATGCTTGCTTCATTATGAAGGATGTCTGTTCTCATAGACATTTGTGTGGTGACACTATAGCTAGTATGTAGGTGCTTATTATAGAATAAGTTCACTGAACATGACTCGCACAGCTGAACAACTGATGGAGTTCACTCACGTGTCAGTAGTTGTTCACATAGTGATAGTTGTACAAGTATCCTTAGACTTGAGGTCATCATAGTCATCTTGTGTACACTGAACTATGCTTTGGTTTAGTTCTTAGTCTCCAGGGACAATTATTAGGGCTCTTCTGGGTATATGAATTTGTACACGAAGATAGTGTATGATCAATAAAGGATCTACCCCTTCAAGTGAAGGAAGCGAATGTTCAAGGCTGATCCACTTATGCTAGTTCAGGAATCTCTGGCCAGAGTGAATGAAATTAGAAAGGAGTTTCTAATTTGCATAGAACTACGAATAGTAAATGGTAAGCAAGTGATTGAATTAGATAGGCTTGACACGAGATCCATGCCTTGTATTTAATCGGGATATTGTAGGGTAGAAGGAGTTTATTGTACGGTAACTATTCACTGAATAGGTTCTTGGTATTCTAAGCAGTGAATTCATATTATCCGGATAGTCGCGATATGCTGAGAAGTATCCCTCACGATGTAGAATAAATGTGATTAATTAATTAATCATATTTAATAAATTAGAGAATTTATATAAATAATGATAAAATAGTTTTATTATTATTTATTTCTACCACCGGCTTAATATTGAACCTACAGGGTTACACCATAAAAAGAGAATGATTTAATGGTGGAGGAATTAATTAATAATGGCTAATAATTATTTATTTATGAAATAAATAATTAATTGGCAAATTTAATAATTGATTAAATGAGATTTAATTGATTATAAATTAATTAAGAAAAGTTCTTAATATTATTAATTAAAGGATTTAATTTTTGGAAATTAAATCAAGAGAGAGAATTATTTCTAAAGTGTTTAGAAAAAGGATTAATGATTAAAAGGTGTTTTAATTATTAATGAGAATAATAAATGGGATAATAATAATAATATTTATGGGAAAATTTCAGCTGAAAATTTTGCCTATAAATACACTATTATAGACCCTAATTTTATTCCAACCTCGAAACCCGAAAACCCAAAAAGTTTGGAAAACCCAATTCTCTCCACCTCCTTCCTCCTCTTTAACATCGTTTTCTTGGTGGATACCAGTGGAGTGCTTCACACTTGAGGAGCAACTGCTAAGGATCTCTGATCGTTGTCTCCGAATTATTTTAAAAGGTTAGATTCGATCCCTCGAATTTTTATTCACGATTTATATGCTTTTATTTGGATTTTGTATGTGTAAAAGTGTTTTACCATGACCCCGCTGCGTTAAAAATCCAACATTAAGTCCCTGTTGGAACCTCTTAGCCTTCTTTGCCTCCGTATTCACATATTCAGGTACGAATCTATACAACTCCGAGAACTTCACTTCATACTCCGCTACTGACATATCCTCTTGTCTAAGGTCCATAAATTTCATTTCCAATTGATCTTGCATATAGCTCGGCAAATACTTCTCCAGAAACATCTCAGTGAACTTCTCCTATGTTAAGTCCTTACCTTCCAACAACGCCTTTGAAGACTCCCACCAGAAACTTGCTTCATTTTTAAGGTAATAACTTGCATACTGAGCTTTCTTGTCGTCCTTAACTTCTGCTAACTCAAAAGCTTTTTCCATTTCTCTCAACCACGGCTGTGCTTTGATCGGGTCTGGAAAACCTAAGAACTCTAGGGGATGAACAGATTGAAAGTGTTTGAAGTTTCCAACTTTAGGGGCCGCATGTTGTTGCAAAAGCTGAGCAAGTCTGCTCATCATGGTGGTTTCTGGGTTTACTTCTGGGTCTTGGGTTGGAATTTCTTCTTCTTGGTGATCTGGTGAATTGGCCATTTCTTACAAACCTGATTGAGCAATTATTTAGCAATATGATAGCATGACATATATAACAATATTTTCTATAAAATCTCCCTTGCGGGTTTTAAGCTTTACCCAATTTTTTGTACATGCAATCCTATTACTACATAATTCTCATATCAGTGTTGTTTTATCATGGCACAGAATAGGGTATTATGAATTTTAAACATGGTTGTATGGAAACATGATATTGAGAACAGTTTATAAGATATCTAAGGTGCACAATGGAAAACAAGACAATGGATTTATTTAAACAAAGGGTACATAAAGAAAAGTCTGGCCATCACAAGTTCTGAAATAAGGTACAATAATATAGCAGGGTTAAACAGTGGAAAAACTGGAAAATATCCCCCTATCTACCCCTAACTTCTAACAACTACTACTACAACATAGTTCTGAAATACAACAAGATAAATGAAAAAGGGATCCCGGCATCTAACCAAGTATCCCAAAGCCTACCGGCGCTGAAAAAAACAACAATCTAGAGGCGCAACCAATAGTCCCGTCTAATCATCCAGAATCTCTCTTAACACAACCAACATCAAGCGAATGATCTTATGCAGCCTCCGGGCCTGAGCATCAGCATCACTAGTGGATGGTCCCTCATCCAATCTCCTCCTGGAAACCTGCTCCACCAACTGAATCCTAGCTCTCCACTCCTCGATCACTACTGAAGTCCTCTGCCTAGAGTCTCGAATCAACCTATCCACCAAAGCTCCCAACTCAGGAATACGGGAGTAAACAAAGTCTCGGTCCTGGGCTAACTTGCCACCAACACTGACAGGTACGGTCTTAGGCATCTCAGACTCTGGCTCAGGGGCAGGGGTCTCTGAATCTGGCCTCAAGGGTGAAATCTGCATAGGGATCTCACTACACTCAGAAGGGTCCTCCTCTGGGTCTGAAATAACACACACAGGCTCCTCTGGAGAGGGTGGAATGGGGTCCACTGGGGTACCAGTCAAACTAATCTCTGAATCTGAGTCACTACCACTACTGGGATCCTGAGAGAAAACACAAAACATCAACCAAGAAGCAATGTTAGGGTTAAATAAAGCTTCCAGCTAACTCACACCCTAACTCTAGTTTCCACTTTAACTGATATACACTTTCCTTAGACTATACCTAATAGTCTAACTCAACTCTATATGAGTCGAACTCTCTCGCGATATAAATATACCCAAAATACCCCTTTTATTCCTAACTTGTCTCAGGGACTAGATCCTGTAGCTCTGATACCAACTTGTGACGCCCTCAATCTTGGGGTTAGGAAATGAGGACCCACACACCTTTATTCTTATAATTAAATATTCATAAACCCCGATTAATTACTAACAGGATCAAACAGGATAAAGTATGAGACAAGATTACAACTACCAATCATAAAATTTAACTTACAGCCCCAAAATATTATTAAATAAACACAATCGATTTCGGCTGGGAACCGACAGATAACCCATTGTATCTTTACAGATTTCCTTCTAAGCGCTTGCTCACTCAGAAATACCACTACCTGCTCTGGCAACCAGAAGCCCTCAACACGATAAGGACCACCAGGTACGCTCTTACGAGCAGTGCACCTAAGCCTGGCCATTTTCTTGCTTAACTGCCATGGTTAGATTAAAACAAAACATATGAGTATAAAACTCAGCAAGTAACTATAAAGCAGTTCTACGATATCAAATCCACAATATACTTTACCGAACTCAGAGCATTCTACTTTATTTGTTCTAGGTGGCAGATTTCCAGCTTTTGGGGTTAAGGAAAGGTTATGAAGAAAAATGTGGGGCTTTCAAAGAACAAGGCTCAACGCAGGATGAAAGCCGACATTCATCACAAATCATTAAAGGATCAGAACAGATCTTTCAGAAAGAGGAAAGCAACAGTATTTCACTATATGGAATCAATTATAAGATCAACAGATTAAAATTAGGGTTCTCGAGCTTTAAGCTTCACATTAACACAATCAACTCTTTTCAAAACAATATAAAGCATTTTCATTTTCAAGAATCAATTTACTGAACAAAAAGTTTCAGTTTCCTTTTAAATAATTAATTAGAACCCTTGATTGGATCAGTTTATCTTTCCATTTCATTATAATACGGGTGATCAGCCTGTACCGACCTCCATCCGGTCTTTAAGGTACCAATCGGCATAATTTTAGCCTTAAGTTGGACTAGCCCCGCTAGCCTCTTACCATGACCGGACTAGTCCCACTAGCCTCTTACGTCCCAATACAATCCATCATGAATTCGTTTGTAAAACCTTGAGTTGGAGAATAGATTTTCTAAATTCATTTTATCATTACCAGGAATACGAATTCATTCGGACTCTTTCGAGTCAAAACTCATTCTTAAGTCAAAATTTCAAGAAAACAAAGCTTAGGGAGTGATTCAAGGATCAGCAAGGAACAACTCTTAAGGATTTTGAATCAAGGATAACAGGGTACTTAAATTAGAAGGATCAATATCTGTTTCAGGGATCAGTAGGAAATATGGTGATCAAGAAATAATGTATCATTACAAAGAGGTTAGAAAAGGTAGTTATAGGGTTTATAATAGTTCATGGCTTAACAAATAAATTGAACAGAAAAGACAGGTTACCAACGGGTTGAATCAGTAAGCTTATAAATAACAGTTTATCAAGATCAAAACGGGATATCTCAAATCATTAACAGTTCCATACTCTACATCGTATGAACAATAACCTCTCTATAACTATTTTCAAAAGTAATGAGAGTTACTTGCCTGAATTTGCTTTCCTGAAAGTTGAACTACCGCCACCTAGTATACCCTTTCCTTTCCTAGCCTGAATGCCCTCACGCTCTGAATCTACAATAAAAACCAAGATCTTAATTAGTTCTCAACTCTCGTTCCCGGAACGATCACTCAATACGATAGCTCGATTATACCCTTGACTCAAATATACGAATATAGCTTATACACATAAGCACATAGCATATCACACGTCATATACTTTATTATTAACCTTTATACCTTTATATACTCGACCATCGACTTATAAACATCCTTATCTCATTTCGAAGTCAAATCGTACTTTATATTAGTACACATAGCTCTTTTTACTAGAAATTCTTATATGAATAAACAAACGGCAAAACTTGCAATATCGACCCTAAACTCATCTTTAAGCCAACAAGACAACCATAAATCAATCATCCCCTTTCTTTTTATACTTTAATTCGAACCAAATATATCAAATTAAGCAAAAATCTCACTTACAATCCTTAATTAATCTCTATGATCAAATCAAGCACTTCAATTAGAATTTGACCCTTTTAAGTACTATAAACCATTCAGCCTTAATTACAATCACAATCAAACCAAGACATGCATCATCAATCCCTCTTTTAAATCAACATGCAATCTCATTTCTTCCTAGTTAAACTTAAATTATACCAAAATCAAGTCACAAAATTAATTTTTCCTTTTTATTAGCACAAGGTCGAACCAAAACCTTCACCATGCAATCTCAAATTTGATTTCTCAAGCATCCAATCAAACATACAAGTCCAAATATCATAAAAATTCATTGTTATCAATTAACATACTTAAATCACAAAAGAAACATAACCCTTATTGATACATGCATGCAAACATTAAGTAATTTATCATCCAAATTCTCTAATTAATCACTAATTTCGAAGAATGAACATCAACAAGTCATATCCATTACTAAAATCATTTTTGACCTTCTAAAAACCAAGATCCTATTCGGGTTTTCAAGAAGCAACACATGCAAATGTTCTTCTTAATCCCTAAATCATAAATCATCCTAATATCAACCCGTAATCACTTTAGTTAACAAAAATCAAATCAATAACTTCCAAAAAACCAAAACCATACGGGTTTTCAAAATTAACACATGCAATAATCAAAAGAACAAGTTAGATGTAGTAGAGTTCAGTGGTTACATCATTACTCACCACCGGTTCAACGGAGTTCATCACCGGTGGCGGTGGCCTCACGGTGGTGCCTTCATTCGAGGGTGTCCAACCACGAAACCTCCGTTTTTCCATTAGTTACTCAAAATAACTAACATGCACATCTTATATACCAATCATTTTCAAAGAATCATGCTTAAACAAGACGATTTCAACAAAAACACCAAGAACCGAGAAGCTCTCGGGTAAACACACACAAACACACATCGAGCTTTGCATGCAAGGGGATATACACACATGCACACTCTAATAACTATGTATATGTGTTTAACAAGAGATTTTGAGAAGGATTGGTGAGAGTTATCAAAGAAACAAGTAGTATACCAAGAGAGAAAAAGGAGAGCTGAGAGAGAGAGGGGGTAGCCGAGAGAGTGTGAATAAAAGAAAGAGAGAAGAGAGAATGGGGTGCACGGGAAAAAAAAAGAAAAAGGGGGGGGAGGAGTTTACAAACAATTAGGGACAAGGGCAATTTAGTACTTTACTAATTCCCTTTTATGCTTATTTGATCCTTTCTTTTTACTCAAATATAATATAAATCAAATATAAAATATATCTCTCTCGGAAAGTCGAAAATTATTGCAAATGACAATTTTAATACGTAGATCTCGAAATTAGCTTTTCAACCATTACTCATAATAAACTTTTGAGCGAACGGTTGATTTTATATGATTTTCGCAAGTTCGTGCTAGTAATAGTATTTTAGCACATAAAAATCAATTTAAAATGCAACGACCAATAAATAAACCTGTCCACCATTTTTAAAAAGTCTCTAGGACTATTATGATAATAACAGAACAAATCCCACATTTTTATCTTACTCAGATAATTTTATAAAAATGCGTGAAGGTTAAATAAACCTTTATTTAAATCAAATAATTCCTTTAAATTCATAAAAATGTCACAGGTGTAATAACCCCAATTTTTGAAAAATTTTGAAACCCGGATGAATAGTAACTTTTGCTGACAATGCTGATTAAGGAAATTATCAGACCACGTTATATAGGAATACTTTTATGGAAATTCTAAGATCGTATTAGTATTTCATAATGTAAATGAGCGTATGTAAAGGTTATTAGAATTCGGATCCGGACACTTTGTTTTTTTCCGGAAAATCCACCAGATACGGAAAGAATTTAGTATAAGGTAACAGAATAAAAAGGATTTAAATTCAAGGATTTTAAGAGAGGATCATAAAAGGAATATAATGTATTGAGAAAGGTTAAGGGAACCCAAGTAATAAGATCCCGGGTATGATCCCTCAAACGATAAATGAGAACGAAAGTTAAGCGAACCGTATAACAGATCAGCGGTCATTAGACAAGCAATTAGGAGTTAATCAAGGAGGTTATGGATGATGATGTCATCAAACCAACAAGAAGAAGACAAGTGTAACAAGATGACCTAAGCTTGATGAACTAAGCATGACAAGTGGGAAGGATTGGTTGGTTGATTGTGAGCCACACATTTTTCACCATGGTAAAAATTTAATTTATTTCCAAGACAAAAGGAAGCAACCAACCAACAAATATCATAACACAATTACAAATTGAAAGTTGACTTTCCCATTTCAAGAAGAAAGCTCTCGGCTAAAACAAACCCAGCAACTTCAAACTGCCATATCTCCTTCAATACTCACTCAAATGTTGTGTTCTATAGCTCGTTGGAAAGGTATTGAGATGGCCTGCAACTCTTTTTCACAAGTCTCTTCGAAATAAGCATGGTAAGACCATCATTTTTACAGTTCTTTAAATTGGACTTTTAGAAACTTCAAAGCCTAACTTTGTGTTCTTGATTTCTTTGGAAAGATCAAGCTTGTAGGAGGCTCCATAAGGCTTCCTAATAACTTTACAACCTCCAAGAAAGGTATTAATCTTCACACCCTTTAGTAATAAGTTTGAATGTTGAAGTTTGGAGATGGTTTGGATGGATGAGTAGTAATTTGAATGATAAGCATAATTCGAGCTTAATTTTTAAGTAGTTTAGTTGAATTTGGAGATGTTATAATATATAATTGGATTGAGATCCTTGAGCTTATTATGACTGAAATCAGTAGCATTGATGTGTATCTTGAGTTGTTGTTGATTGGTAGTTGGATTGATATGATTTGGAATGGTAAAAATTTGGGAAATCGCGTAAACATAGCCGTCGTAATGTCTGATATACTTTAGACTGTTTTTGCTCTTAACATCTGGACCCGAGAACTCCCTGTTAGATTTTGACCATTGCCATGATTAGATAGTTCATGTTACGAGCTTCGTTTTTATATGTGGTTCGCTTAAATCCGATGTACGGTTTAGGAGAAACGACCGTTTTAAGTAACGGCGTTTCGCGACCGAACCATTACCCCTCGCCTTACTTTGAAACCTTGGTTAAGGACTAATTGGGGTAAGAAACAATTATGTAAAGTGGATTAGGCAGTTGGTAAGGTACTCGCGAAAGACTCGCCTTAAAACCCTTAATGGTTAATTTATTAAAAATGGTGGAGCCGAGGGTACTCGAGCGACTTAAGTAAATCGTTAAGCGCGAAAGCGAACGTTAGGACTCTAAATGGTTAAAGTCTCGTTTCTTAAGCGACCGGGGTTTAATTCTGACTTATATTGTTATTCATAGGTTATCGGACCCACTCAAAGCTTAAGTCTATTCGGGAGCACTCAGGCAAGTTTTCTACCCGTTATACTGTTGTTGTGATGTATATGTGTATGTGCATTATCTTGTGATAGATGCATGATTGTTATTAGCAAATTCTTGCGATATATTGGAGCATGTGATATGGTATATATGCATGTCTGTTTTGTAATCTTGATATATATCTGTTGGTTCAAATGCTTATTAGTTGCATAATACCTATGCTAGACCTAAGCAGTAGTTGCGTATACCCTTAGTATAGGGGACCCAAAGGTGAACCCTTTTCTAAAATCGGGAGTAGATGTTCCCGAGTATATGATATATATATATATATTGATATGGTTTTCAAAACTATTAATCGAATAAGGTTTATTCGATAACTTTATTTTATTAATGAATATTATTTTGAATATTCATTCGAGGGCTTATGACTCCCTTTATTTTATTAATGAATATTATTTTGAATATTCATTCGAGGGCTTATGACTCCCTTTATTTTATTAATGAATATTATTTTGAATATTCATTCGA
Source organism: Apium graveolens (assembly GCF_009905375.1). Classification (NCBI taxonomy): domain Eukaryota; kingdom Viridiplantae; phylum Streptophyta; class Magnoliopsida; order Apiales; family Apiaceae; genus Apium; species Apium graveolens. Next base: position 55,262,203 of record NC_133651.1, read on the forward strand.
GGGCTTATGACTCCGTTTATTTTATTAATGAATATTATTTTGAATATTCATTCGAGGGCTTATGACTCCGCTTATTTTATTAAATAATATTCTTTATTTTGTTAAAGAATAATGTTTCGATAATCAAACTTACTTTTGATTATTCAAATAAAGATAGTACTTTCGTATAAGTATATCTTTGGTTATTTAATATTCATTTCAAGTATGAGTTTTAACACTTCTACTTCGATTATTTTTATAGAGATTATCCTTTTTGGGAATATTATTTAAATAATAATATTCAGATATTTTCTAATATATCGGGACTGATTTAATTTATTAAATCAGCATTACTCCAAACATTCTTAAAAATATTTTTGAGTCTTCAAAATGATTTTAAAAGTTAGAGCGGATCCCAAAACTCATTTTTATAGTTAAGATCTTCCTTTCGAAGGGGATTTAAATACTCGCTCAAAACTTGAGGGATCCGGCTCAGTGGTGTATTTTACATTCGCAACGAGGTTGCTGTTTTGATAAATGAATTGATTACTTACCCAACGTTCGGGAAGTAAGTCCATCTATTGAGTCGGCATAAGCAACATGGGCTCAGTGGGCGTCCATGAAAGTGTAAGTGGCTCAGTGGGAGTCCATCAAATGCGTAAGTGGCTGAGTGGCAGTCCAGCATAAGGTCCTATTGCGACCAGGGTGATAACCAGTGGGGAATTCGTCCATCTACTAGTAGAAAAGGTTACTTATTGGTATCTTTGCCTGATCAGCAAGATATCAGGTTTATGCCAAGGTTTTCTCCTTTCCAAAATTTATTGGATATTGCAACTCTGTTTATAATTTTCATAACAGAGGTTTTCAAGGAGTGTATGAAATGTATATATATATATAGGTGTATATATATATCGGGACTTAATGAAGTATCTCGTAACTTCATTATTTATAATGATGTTCAAAGATTGAATCTATTCAAATCTTGTCTTGTAGTCTCATCTATGTGATGAACTTTTGAAACTAATTATAACTTGAACGGTGGTAGTTCAAGTAGTATTTGGAAAAGATATAAGTATATTGGAGTATCTTGTAACTTCATCTTTTAAACTTATATCTATCAAATGATTATCTTATGCATGTCAAAGATTTTCAGAAAAATGTTGAGACAAGGTTAGATATATGAGATCACCTTGCAACGATAGTTTTATACAGTTATAAACCAGAACTCTGTGTATATTATGCATGGAAGAGGACTTCCAAGATTTTGAAAAGTATATATGTATATATACTGAATATTTTGCGACTTCATCGCATTAAGATATCAAACTTGGTCTATTTCTTTTGACCAAGACTTTCATGAGTACTATAAGAAGGCTCATATATTGTTAATCATTATACATATTATTTTGGTGGGCTTGCTGCTCACCCTTGCTTTCTTCTTTTATCACACAACAACAGATAGAAAAGATGAACATGACCAAGCTCCCAATTCGCGAGCGGATAGGAAACGTTCCGAAGTTTCCTATAGGCGTTGATGTCGCTGTAGCTGAGGTAGGAACTACCGATAGGCTAGGCTTTCAACTTTTGATGAACCAGACTTATGTATCTTTATCAATTGTAATAATGGCAAAGAAATGTAAATCTATTCAGAAACCCTTTTAAGGTGTAATGGCATATAATTTTGGAATAAATTGACTCGTGTTACTTTTGGATATTCATCTCTGAGACTATAACTTGTGGTGTGTGTGTTTATTGTGGGGTCACAGTACAGAGTAGTTGATTATTTATTAAAATTGGGTATTATTAAGGGAAATGGAACTCGTGACAACCCGGATCCCCGACCCCGGATTTTGGGGTGTTATAGAAATGGTATCAGAGCTAAGCGTTATAAACCTCGTAGATGATGTGACGTTAAAATAATAAGTTCACTAAGATAATAAGAACTCTTGCCAAGTTCATAGTCAGACTACCTAACGTAGTACTGACAGTTAAAATCCTTATGGGAACCCTTATAAATATCGTGATAGAAGCGTAGTTTGTTATCGTATATGGTAGCGCGACTCCGAACCCTGTGGTTGAGGAGCAACAACGCGATGATGTTTTATTACTTATTGGAGATCAGATTGTGAATCCGATAGAGGGTCCTAACGCGGGACCGGATGATGTTCATATTAAGGATGTAGCGGTTGAGGATGTTGTCCTAGAAGGGATTGTTGCTGAGAAGAATCCCATGGAGGGTCCTGAAAAGAATGAATAAAGGACCACTGAGGAATTGATGACCATGGTTAGGGGAATTACCAGAGGTAGGATTGGCTGGTCACTACCGGAGGTTCGTTCAAGTTTGTAAAGATAGTAGTCCCTTTAACACGACTTACTCGTAAGACTCAGAAGTTCGAATGGGCAGAGAAATGCGAGAACAACTTTTAAGAGCTAAAGCAAAGGTTGATGACGGCTACTATGTTGGCGTTGCCGGATGGAAAAGGGAGATTTTGTGATGTGGAATGACGCTTCGCATAAAGAATTAGGGTGCTTCTTATACAGCACAGCAAGGTAATCGCGTACGCGTCAAGACAATTAAGGGAATATAAAATTCAATTTCCCCACCCATAAGCTTGGGCTCGTGGCAATAGTTTTGCCCTAAAGATTTGAGGCACTACTTGTATGGAGAGAAGTACGAGATTTACACAAGCCATAAGTGCTCTAGTGCATTTTCACGTAGAAAGAGCTCAACATACGCCAGAGGAGGCGGTTAGAGCTAATCAAGAATTATGATTGGGAGATTCTTTATCATTCGGGGAAAGCCAATGTGGTGGCTGATGCCCTTAGTAAAAAGGAGAGACTCAAGATTATAATGTCTTTGGGAGAGTTATAAGAGATTTTGAGAAAATGGAAATAAAAGTGAAGGTAACCGGAGCCGGTACCGAAAAGCTGTTTGAGATTGCAATACAGCCCGAATTATTGGAAAAGAACATATTGTGCCAGAAAAAGTGATGAATGAAGGCAGAAAGCCAACAAATAGATAAGAGATTAATACCGAGAAAGATGATAAGGGAATGATGAGGCATTCCTACAGAATTTGGGTTCCAAATGTTCAAGAACTTAAAGATGAGATCTTAGATGAAAGCTAGTTTGAGGAATAAGATTTAGAGCAAACCCTGAACGTGATAGTCAGGGAGGTCGACATCAAGATAGAAGGAACCCATAACATAATGAAGTGGAAAATAAGGATTTTTAACGTATAAGATAACCCCGATTATGGGAGAAGGTTGGAACATTTCATACTGAGAAAACAGAAGTTGAACAAGATAGGGAGAATCAAGGTGGTACTCCTATTGGGCAATTCATGGACCTGCCTAAACAGAACTTATACTATTATCCCCAACCACCACCCTGAGAAAACAATGCGGTGAGAAATTCTTTCAGGTTCTTTAAGTCACTAAGCTCTCAGAGTTCCAAGGAACAAGCTGACCCAGTCGAGGCAAGAGCCTGGCTAAAGGAAATACAGGAATCATTTGAGATTCTAAATGATTGACGAATCACAAAAGAGTGTTTTTGTCACTTACCCTCCTAAGAGAGAGACCACCCGCTGGTGAAAGTCCAAGGAAGGCACGGAGCCAGAGGTTACAATAAACTGATTAAAGTTCAGTCAATTGTTTTCAGGAAAGTACTTCCCAAGGTTATGGAGATAGTGTAAAAGCTTTAGAGTCAGAACAAAGGCGGACGAGTATGATGAATTATGAATCTAAGTTGTAAAAGTTGTCAAGATTCGTTCTGAGGACACAAATCTAGAATGACGGGATATTTGAAATCAATGCTTATGTTGTGTTGGTTCATGAAATAATTATAAGAGAAAGGAAAATAAAAAGAAACTGAAGTGGAAAGGAATATTAAGGCAATAGAGTTTGAGGAATGATAAGGGAGTTGGGTATGAGGAAACCCTAAAGAATCATAGTAATAGAAATAGAAAAGTATGTAATCGTCAGGATCAGGGTGATTCACCATGAGTTAAAATCGATGGTTGAAGGCATAAGAGATACATATATTTTATCCCCTGTAAGTTGGGAGGATTCGAGGAAACCTTGAGATAGTTCGAAGGATAAATAATGAGATGCGGATAGACTGAGGAGACAAGGAAGTAAGAAAATTAGGAGAATTGGAGGAAGGAAGTGACCTTCAAGAATGTGAAGTGTAAGACTGGTGGCTTGATACCCAGAAAGGGAGACGCCAGGTATGAAAGACATCCCAACGTTGAGATGACTGTTGAGAAAAAAAACAAAAGAAAATGAGGATTTATTAAGAAGACGTTCACGTTGAACACGACCAATATCTTTCAGAACATCCATGTTATCATTACCAAATTAGGAAAGAAAAGCGGATAACCGTTGTTATCTTTTGGAGGCCATTTTGATTGACCTCATTTTGAATACAGATGTTATTGTGAAATTAGGCATATACTATCGAGGTGAGAATGATTGAATAAGACACCCTTATCAGGGATATATGACTTGATTTATCCATGGAAGGATGCATGTACCTTTTTAAAGGTGGAATTAAGGATAGAACATCGGTCTTAAAATGAATCCTAGGGGAATGCATAAAGGTTGGCATTTCACCCTTAATAGGGATAGTATGAGTTTTGACAGTATGAATTGGAAAGGATTAAGGTAATAACAACCTTTAAGAATCAGTGGAATTTTTTTTTCAGAAGTATATAGACAATGATTCTGGTATTAATAAATGGTATCTTGATATGCCCTGTATCTAGGGAATACAGGAGGAACGATTCAAGGAAAACCTTAGAGGTTTTACAAGGAGAAAGGTAATATTCAAAATTCTCAAGAATAGAAATTATGATAAAGGAAATATGACGTAATTATAATGATGCCAAGTGGGGCACGTGTTAAACCATGAGAAAGTATGGATCGGACCAGTAAAGGTCGAAATTGTTCAGGGCAATTAGGACCTAAGATAAAAGATGTCCTAAGTATGATCGAGAGTCAATCGTGACAGTGATTAACCTCTAAAGACTGAGGCAATAACTTATGGAAAAATGGTGATATTTTTTTTTACTCATCAGATTTTAAGGAAAACATCTTCACATAAGCTGTGATTGAAATGAGGTAGAAAATTTATTTGGAGGTGGTTAAAATGACATTGACTGTAAGGAAATTTTACTATCAGGAAAGGCCAAAGAGGTGGCCGACACTTTAAAGGTAAGAGGATAATTATAGGCGCTCGTACCAGAGGAATACAATGATGATGGTTAAAGCTGTGAAGGTTGTATTATGGTTTAGAAGATTGACATTCCTTCTGATGACTGTGCAATACCCAACCATAATAGTAGTTTGGTAAAGATTTAATTCGTGTAATCGCCTTGACGGGCTATCTATCCTAGAAGGTCCTATATTGAGAATAAGCCAGGACCATGTTTCAAAAAGGACTAAACAAACCTTTGAGTTAAGTCTTCTATTGAAGGCATATGATTAAGAATGGTATTAACCTGCTATCGTTTCTTTGATTGAAATTCTTCTGCAATTTTATATGCTTCATGTCAGGTATGTATGTCAAGATCAGGAGTGTTCTTCATGAATTATGAATGGTGATTATGTTAACTCCTTAGAAGAATTCTATACTATATGTATGAACTCCGTATGGTTAGATATTAAGATTTCATGGAAAGTGAATGACGGCAGTAGGTCAGTGGTGGACCATAGTAATGCAGCAATGATTCTGCGAGTAATGAGCTGATTACAACCGTAAGAGTTGTATTGGATGGATGTTGAAATTGAGTACCACTAATCGTGTCGTGTTGACGTATAAGTTATCAATTGATAGACTAATTAAGTAGATTATCTACCTATTGAATACTTATTCCTTCTTATCAATAAAGAGTCGTATTACTATACGAGGAAGGTTGCGGTGCAAGCATAGAATTCTAGTAATGATGATGTATAAAATGAGAATCCAGATTCGATTTTCGATGTCGAGGGAGTTTCAAAGGTGATTGAGTATAAGCTCGAGGAAGAGCATGGGTCCATAGAATGATGGATGAAATAGCAAAAATATTTAAGCATGCGAAATGCGATGCGATAATACTTGATGTTGATATATATAAACATATGTTTTGTTCTCCTATGACAAACCTCTATAGTTCAGAGGTAGGTTCCAAGCCAGATATTTTGTGGCAGTATATTTTTTTTCATATATACAATTCTCTTCAATTCGTTCTTTTCTCTTCTTTTCATTTCATATAAGCTGAGAAGAACAACCCTTCCAGAAGGGGAGGTATTGCCGAATGACTATCTATCTGTGTGATAGAAGCCTAGTAGGATACCACATGTTGTTTAATTGCTTGTCAAGTACTAAAGGCTGGCCACCTTCTGTACTAACTATGCAATAGAACAAGTGTTCATGATCATAGTGATCTCTCAATAAATTCCTTTACTTCTATATGAAGGATCAAGCTTTCGAAGATGGAAGCAGCTAAAGAAAGTAGTATCAGTACGGTGGTATTCCGTTTCTAACGCGTTTGTGATACTAAGGTTGACGTGGTTATTAAAAGGTTATAGAACGCAAAAGAGCAAAAGTGTAACCAGTATAGTATTATGTACGGAAGGTAGTAACGATTATGAACTGGAAAATAATGGGTATTAAGAAGCAAAAGCTCTAATGCTAAAAGCTATAATGAGAGTTTTTGCAATAGACTTGAAAGAATTTGGAATGATCACTTAACACGGATTGAGTTTTCTTACGACAATAGATCATATGTCAGTATTGAGATATCGCCTTATGAGATCCTTGAGGGAAGACAATGTCGATCTCCCTTATGTTAGGATGAAGTTGTAGAGCGCAAGATGCTCGGAGCCGCAGTAGTCCAAAGGACCAGGGATATAATAGATCTAATCAGAGGACGGCTTGTAGTACCCCGAGATGGACATAAGAGGTATGCTGATTTGACTCAAAAGGACAAAGAGTATGAAATAGGGGACCTAGTAATGTTATAGGTATCCCTTGGAAAGGATTGATGAGGTTCGGAAAGAAAGGAAAGCTAAGTCCATAAATTGTTGGACCCTTGGATATATTAAGACGTATTGGGGAGTTAGCATATGAGCTAGCCCTACCCCCGAACATGTAGCAAGTCATAACGTGTTTCACGTATCAATGTTAAGGAAGTGTAATTCGGATGCCAGATAAATAGGAGCATATGAGCGCCTAGACATGCAACCAGACGTAACCTATATGGAGCAACCAGGAAGGGTTATAGATTGAAAAAGGAACAAGTGCTTAGGAGAAGGGTTATCAAACTATTCAGAGTTTGATGGAAGAACCACAATGTGGGAAAATTTACTTGAGAGTTAGAAAGTGCAAGGTTAAGAGAGTATCCCTATTCATTTTCTATCTGATTCCGGGACGGAATCCTTTTAAGGAAGGGAGACTGTAATAACCTCAATTTTTGGAAAATTTTGAAACCCGGATGAATAGTAATTTTTGCTGAAAATGCTGATTAAGGAAAATTATCAGACCACGTTATATAGGAGTACTGTTATGGAAATTCTAAGATCGTATTAGTATTCCATAAAGTAAATAAGTGTATGTAAAGGTCATTAGAATTCGGATCCGGACACTTTATTTTTTTCCCGAAAATCCACCAGATACGGAAAGAATTGAGTATAAGGTAACAGAATAAAAAGGATTTAAATTCAAGGATTTTAAGAGAGGATCATAAAAGGAATATAATGTATTGATAAAGGTTAAGAGAACCCAAGTAATAAGATCCCGGGTATGATCCCTCAAACAATAAACGAGAACGAAAGTAAAGCGAACCGTATAACAGATTAGCGGTCATTAGGCAAGCAATTAGGAGTTAATCAAGGAGGTTAGGGATGATGATGTCATCAAACCAACAAGAAGAAGACAAGTGTAACAAGATGACCTAAGCTTGAGGACCTAAGCATGACAAGTGGGAAGGATTGGTTGGTTGATTGTGAGCCACACATTTTTCACCATGGTAAAAATTTAATTTATTTCCAAGCCAAAAGGAAGCAACCAACCAACAAATATCATAACACAAATACAAATTGAAAGTTGACTTTCCCATTTCAAGAAGAAAGCTCTCGGCTAAAACAAACCCAGCAACTTTAAACTGCCATATCTCCTTCAATACTCACTCAAATGTTGTGTTCTATAGCTCGTTGGAAAGGTATTCAGATGGCCTACAACTCTTGTTTGCAAGTCTCTTCCAAATAAGCAAGGTAAGACCCTCACTTTTACAGGTTTTTAAATCGGACTTTTAGAAACTTCAAAGCCTAACTTTGTATTCTTGATTTCTTTGGAAAGATCAAGCTTGTAGGAGGCTTCATAAGACTTTCTAGTAACTTTCCACCCTCCAAGAAAGGTATAAATCTGCACACCCTTTAGTAATAAGTTTGAATGTTGAAGTTTGGAGATGGTTTGGATGGATGAGTAGTAATTTGAATGATAAGCATGATTCGAGCTTAATTGTTAAGTAGTTTAGTTGAATTTGGAGATGTTATAATATATAATTGGATTGAGATCCTTGAGCTTATTATGACTGAAATCAGTAGCATTGATGTGTATCTTGAGTTGTTGTTGATTGGTAGTTGGATTGATATGATTTGGAATGGTAAATATTTGGGAAATCGCGTAAACATAGCCGTCGTAATGTCCGATATACTTTAGACTGTTTTTGCTCTTAACATCAGGACCCGACAACTCCCTGTTAGGTTTTTACCATTGCCATTATTAGATAGTTCATGTTACGAGCTTCGTTTTGATATGTGGTTCTCTTAAATCCGATGTACGGTTTAGGAGAAACGACCGTTTTAAGTAACGGCGTTTCGCGACCGAACCATTACCCCTCGCCTTACTTTGAAACCTTGGTTAAGGACTAATTGGGGTAAGAAACAATTATGTAAAGTGGATTAGGCAGTTGGTAAGATACTCGCGAAAGAATCGCCTTAAAATCCTTAATGGTTAATTTATTAAAAATGGTGGAGCCGAGGGTACTCGAGCGACTTAACTAAATCATTAAGCGCGAGAGCGAACGTTAGGACTCTAAATGGTTAAAGTCTAGTTTCTTAAGCGATCGGGGTTTAATTCTGACTTATGTTGTTGTTCATAGGTTATCGGACCCACTCTAAGCTTAAGTCTATCCGGGAGCACTCAGACAAGTTTTCTACCCGTTATACTGTTGTTGTGATGTATATGTGTATGTGCATTATCTTGTGATAGATGCATGATTGTTATTAGCAAATTCTTGCGATATATTGGAGCATGTGATATAGTATATATGCATGTCTGTTTCGTAATCTTGATATATATCTGTTGGTTCAAATGCTTATTAGTTGCATAATACCTATGCTAGACCTAAGCAGTAGTTGCGTATACCCTTAGTATAGGGGACCCAAAGGTGAACCCTTTTCTAAAACCGAGAGTAGATGTTCCCGAGTATATGATATATATATATATTGATATGGTTTTCAAAACTATTAATCGAATAAGGTTTATTCGATAACTTTATTTTATTAATGAATATTATTTTGAATATTCATTCGAGGACCTATGACTCCCTTTATTTTATTAATGAATATTATTTTGAATATTCATTCGAGGGCTTATGACTCCGTTTATTTTATTAATGAATATTATTTTGAATATTCATTCGAGGGCTTATGACTCCGCTTATTTTATTAAATAATATTCTTTATTTTGTTAAAGAATAATATTTCGATAATCAAACTTACTTTTGATTATTCAAATAAAGATAGTACTTTCGTATAAGTATATCTTTGGTTATTTAATATTCATTTCAAGTATGAGTTTTAACACTTCTACTTCGATTATTTTTATAGAGATTATCCTTTTTGGGAATATTATTTAAATAATAATATTCAGATATTTTCTAATATATCGGGACTGATTTACTCCAAACATTCTTTAAAATGTTTTCGAGTCTTCAAAATGATTTTAAAAGTTAGAGCGGATCCCAAAACTCATTTTTATAGTTAAGATCTTCCTTTCGAAGGGGATTTAAATACTCGCTCAAAAATTGAGGGATCCGGCTCAGTGGTGTATTTTACATTCACAACGAGGTTGCTGTTTTGATAAATGAATTGATTACTTACCCAACGTTCGGGAAGTAAGTCCATCTATTGAGTCGGCATAAGCAACATGGGCTCAGTGGGCGTCCATGAAAGTGTAAGTGGCTCAGTGGGAGTCCATCAAATGCGTAAGTGGCTGAGTGGCAGTCCAGCATAAGGTCCTATTGCGACCAGGGTGATGACCAGTGGGGAATTCGTCCATCTACTAGTAGAAAAGGTTACTTATTGGTATCTTTGCCTGATCAGCAAGATATCAGGTTTATGCCAAGGTTTTCTCCTTTCCAAAATTCATTGGATATTGCAACTCTGTTTATAATTTTCATAACAGAGGTTTTCAAGAAGTGTATGAAATGTATATATATCGGGACTTAATGAAGTATCTCGTAACTTCATTATTTATAATGATGTTCAAAGATTGAATCTATTCAAATCTTGTCTTGTAGTCTCATCTATGTGATGAACTTTTGAAACTAATTATAACTTGAACGGTGGTAGTTCAAGTAGTATTTGGAAAAGATATAAGTATATTGGAGTATCTTGTAACTTCATCTTTTAAACTTATATCTAGCAAATGATTATCTTATGCATGTCAAAGATTTTCAGAAAAATGTTGAGACAAAGTTAGATATATGAGATCACCTTGCAACGATAGTTTTATACAGTTATAAACCGGAACTCTGTGTATATTATGCATGGAAGAGGACTTCCAAGATTTTGAAAAGTATATATGTATATATACTGAATATTTTGCGACTTCATCGCATTAAGATATCAAACTTGGTCCATTTCTTTTGACCAAGACTTTCATGAGTACTATGAGAAGGCTCATATATTGTTAATCATTATACATATTATTTTGGTGGGCTTGTTGCTCACCCTTGCTTTCTTCTTTCATCACAAAACAACAGATAGAAAAGATGAACAGGACCAAGCTCCCAATTCACGAGCGGATAGGAAATGTTCCGCAGTTTCCTATAGGCGTTGATGTCACTGTAGCTGAGGTAGGAACTACCGATAGGCTAGGCTTTCAACTTTTGATGTACCAGACTTATGTATCTTTATCAATTGTAATAATGACAAAGAAATGTAAATCTATTCAGAAACCCTTTTAAGGTGTAATGGCATATAATTTTGGAATAAAATGACTCGTGTTACTTTTGGATATTCATCTCTGAGACTATAACTTGTGGTGTGTGTGTTTATTGTGGGGTCACAGTACAGAGTAGTTGATTGTTTATTAAGATTGGGTGTTATTAAGGGAAATGGAACTCGTGACAACCCAAATCCCCGACCCCGGATTTGGGGGTGTTACAACAGGGCATATAGTCATGCACACAGACCAGCAATCACACATATACGAACACATAACAACTCAGGTCTGATCAGAGAATTTGTCCTTCTTTAATCTTTATCCTTTTCTACGCGTACCGGGTCACGTTCAACCTGACGGCCCGACGCTCAGCGTTTCGATTACGCTTCTCATTAACATTATCGACCGACACGTCACTTAGGACGAAATACTTTATTTAAACATTTATTTCACTCAATCACACATATTCCACATTTTATATTCTTTAAATCCTTATTACGACGGGTTCCGTTCTACCTGACGGCCCGACAATACAGCTTAACTCCTAAGCTGACTCTTTAAATTGGAACGCTTTTACTTACGCTCCTATATTCTAATATACAATAAAGACAATTTAATCAACACTTAATCACACATAATTATAATCACATCACATAAAGCATACTTTATTGACTTAATTACATCGCAAAATTCTCAGTCGTCACACACCAATTCCTTAAATAGGTTTTAAAAATATTTAGCTCTTTCTAATAATAAGAAATTAGTTGATAAACATTTCATTTATTTGAGGTTTCGGGTGTAGGGTTTAGGGCCTTTACCAGGCCATGTAAATAGTGATTTCTATGTACAATATATTGATTACTATGTGTAATTTGGTGATTATTATGTGCAGTTTAGTGTTTATCGTCATACGATTTAGTGATTGAAGAGTATATCAGTATGAATATCATACTCACAGCAATGCTTTGTCTCTCCCTTTTTAATTTCTTTGTCTGCTCTCGGACCTTTTCCTGTATTTTTTTCATTTATTTATTTAGGCTTAATAATACCATAACCCACATAAGTGGACCAGGCCCAACAAAGTTCAATATCTCTCTCTGTTCCTTTTATATTAATAGTTAAATTAGCTAAATTTTGGTGTTTTTATAAGTATAATTAGTGATTTATCGCCGAAATATAGCACATATGGTATTTATACTGATCATTAAACACAATCAGTATAACACCACCACCTATCTCACCTTCTTCACCATGACTGTAACAACCATAATATCAAACAGAAATCACTAACTTTAACTATTAATAAAGTGATTATCATGTGTAGAGAGGTGAGAAAAAGAAAAAGCTTATAAAAAGAAGAAGAAAAGTTTAGAAAATATGAATGGAGGAATATATGAAGTAAACCACTTATCTCACCATCATCACCGTGACTGTAACATCCATAATATCAAATAGAAATCACTAATTTTAATATTAATACCGTGATTATCGTATGCAGAGAGGTGAGAAAAAGAAAAAACTCATAAAAAAGAAGAAGAAGAAAAGTCTAGAAAATATGAATGAAGGAATATATGGGGTAAATGGAGAGGAACGAAAATGGATGACGGTTGTAACGACCGGGAAATTTACGTTGTATGATATCATATTTATAATAAAATATGTGTATTAATATGTCAGTTATATGTGATTAAATGTGTTGAGTCATTAAACCTTAACTGCTATGTGTTACGTGTTATCTGTTTTGATCCAAACGTGTTTTGGATATTTATGGAGTGTTTTATTGCAAGTTAGATATCTTATATCAAAACCCATACAGCTCAAAACCATGTTTTAAAAGCCCGTATTTCAAACAAAATCATTGGCCCTATTTTGCCAAAAATGCCCTATACCATATCGTTATTCTGAACCCCTAGACATTTTACAAATTAACCTTTTTCGCGAAAAACGACTTTTCCGGGCCCCTTTGGGTACCAAAAACCCCACAAAAATCACATTTTTATTTTTATATGATCATATATTATCATATATAATTTTTTCTTTGTATTTTTGTAATATTCATAATTTTTGGGAATTTTTGACATTAATTTTGTATTTATTGGATATTTAAAAATTCAATATTAATACCCAAAAATTATAAAAATTGGGGCCAAATATTTTTATTAGGAGTGTAATTAGCCCCTTAATTTTATTTAGGAGTATTCTTTTACATAGTATAAATAGCTGATTTTTCAGTAATTAATTATTAATTTTAATTAAAAATCAGCAAAATAAATCAGAAAATTCAGAAAGGGGGATTAGGGTTCTTGAAGTTCCTAGAATTAAAGCTAAGTTTGATCGTGATTTTGTTCACCAAATCGAGCATGTGAGTACTCGTTGCAAAGCTTATTACTTATATTTTATGATTTTGCTGTCGATTATATCTGTAGATTAACTGATTTTGATTTTGTGATTTTCGGGTTTAATTTCGAATTGGGTACTTTTGTTAGAGGTTGCTGTGATGAATTTGAGTGGCATAGGGTTGTAGATCGTTTGATTTCGAGTCGATTCATGCCGATGTCGATGGTTTTTGCTTCGGTTTTATACTCGCCCGAAAACCGCCGGCCCCATCATCGTTTCCGGTTGCTGCGACGTCGGGGAAAGAAGGGGGTGCGTCGGGGACTATTGTTGATTGACTGGAAGGAGTTTTGGGTGTGTTTTGTGGAGACTCGCTTCGAAAACGAAGCCCCTAGCTCCGGCCACCGCCTCGACGACGGCTTCGATCGCCGGAGTTGGAGAGGGGGAGGGTTTGCCTGAGTTTCTGCTGCAGTTACGGGAAGGAGGAGGTAGGGACGAAGGGAAATCGTGAAGGAAGGAGAGGGAACGGAGTGTTTTTGGGGGAGAATCGATCCCGCCGGAAAATCCCACCGGCGGTGGTGTTCATGTTCGACCCGAGGTCGACCCGGTTTCAACCCGGGAAACGACCCGGGTTTGATCCTAAAAATCCAAATCCTGAACTCAGTCTCATGTTTCTGGATTTTTATATATTTATTTTATTTTCTGAAAATTAGAAATTAGTTTTAATAATTCTAATAATTAGATAAAAATTAGTTTTGAATTCTGAAAAATAATATTACTAATTTCTAAATTATTTTATTAAATTATAAATTCGGATTTAATTATTTAATTAATTATTTATCTAATTATTTATTAGTTATCTAATTAAGTAATAATTAGGTAATTAATTAATAGATAAGGATTAAAAATGATTAAATAATACGATTAATGATCCGATAATTAGTAAATATTACGAGTAACTCGTATCTATGCGAGTAGTGATTCGATAATGAGAATTATTATTCGAGCGTTAGTTATTCGAATAATATTGCAGTAATTGTTTGTATCGTATAATTAAATACCGATAATTAATTGATTAACGAATCGTTTAAATTCCAATAATAATATATTAATTCGGTAGTATTCGAGAATAGTGCGTAGCTCGTATTTATACGAGTGATTAATCGTTGAGTTGATTTATAATTCGAGTAATTCGTAGTTATTCGATAAATAGCGTATCAGTTAATTAAATCGATTGATTATTTGTAAATAATCGATCTAATCAAATAAATAACGATGAGTTGTAAATATTTGTAATAAATTGTGATTAATCCTAATAATTAGGGATTAATTATTTTAAATTAGTAAATAAGTATCAATTAATTAATTATTAGTTATTTATTTATTAAATATTTAAAAAGTGATTAATTATTTTGATAATTAATCACATAATGTTCGATAAATCATAACTTCTTCATTTTAACTCCAAAAATTATAAAAAATTTATTTTTGACTTTGATTTTTCTTAAATAATTATTTCAAAATTATTTTGGGATTTAAAAATTATCAATAATTATTTATATTGAATAATAAATTGAATTATCAGTGTTTAATTGATAATAATTCAACCGTTAGTCCGAATTGAGCGAAACGAAAGCCTGTTGACTCAGAAAAATGAATTCTTTTCACTAAAAATAATATGAAGACATAATCTCTTCTCAAAATTAGTAGATTTTATTGATAGCTTGATTATCAGTCGAAATGCGTGCCGAGACGAGTTCGAAAAATTCTGGAAAAATGGGAAATGAAGCAGAAGGTGATCAACGGAGTAATCAGCGAATCGATTTCGATTCTAAAAATTATTTTAACTATAAAAATGATTATGTGCTTATGTGCTTATGTATATTATGTGGTTAATCGAGTCTTACTTGTTTATATGTAATATTCAAGTTGGTTATAAACGTATGGGTAAATAGTAGGAACAAAATGAAGTCGATTTAAGGTGCAACCGAAGTACAAAATGACCTAATCAATCTATTTTGCTAACAGAAACTAAGCCAGCAAGGCAGGTCAAGTAGGGGATAGACGGAAGTAATTTAATTGCAGTAAGTCGCACATAAGGCAAGTTTCTCCTCTATTCTATTTTCCAGAATAGTAATATTCTCTTCAGATTCTTATTACATTTGCATTACTTTAATTTCCTTTATTCATATCTCAGTTCGATTCTTGAATTATTCTTTTCATTTGAATTTATTATTCATATTCCAATTATTACTCACAATTATTAATATATTCTGGTGATTAGAATATATCAAAGTATACCGATTATTCCGGTTGCTATTCCAGGGACTGGATAACATTACTTTTGGGGATTAAGGTTACTTAATCCTAAGGACCGAGACAAAACCGGATCTTTGAGATGGGCCGTAGTGCCTGGGTGCCCGACGGGATCTATATAGTGAGATATAGATCTGCACTGTATCCTGGCTGATCAGCAGGGTATAGCTGCGAACTTGAGTCCAGTGTAGTTCGTTTGTATTCGCCAGCAATGGCCTTCTTTTGATTCTTATGAGGTTATATCTTTGCAGATATACCTGGGATACGGATTCAGTTATATTGCTTTAACATTGTGTATATTTTGTAGACTTATTGAGCAATTTTGGCTCACCTCTTTTTGCTGTTATTCACCTTATTATTTCAGTTAAGAAGGAATATGAAACCCGTCAAAACACGAGTGGTAAAGAAGCGGGTCAAGCCTCGGGATCCTTTTATACCCAAGGTGTTGATCCCAATCCAGGAAGAAAGCTTTGAGTTGCCCGAGCAGGTGGAGTGTTGATAGATAGTATGTGTGTTTGAATAAAAGCTGAACTTAGTTTAAAATGAGTTAGACAATGGTTTGTAATAAAGAAAGTTTGTGAGATTTTGAATGTTGGTTTGTAATAAAAGTAGTTAGTGGTTCTTGTTTTCATACTTCAACCTAAAAAGGTCCTGGTAGTTGTTAAGGGGTTTAGTTTCATTTCTTTATTATTTATTAATAAGCTTGTACAGGTTTGGAGATTAGCTCGTAACCCCTAGACTTATATCCCGGGTCTGGAGGGCGTTACAACGGTGGTAACAGGGGATGATGATGGTGGTGGTGATGACTGTGATAGGGTGGGGTAATGAGGTAAGTTGAATTATGGGGTTTTGGGGGAAGAGTTGGGGCTGGTTACAGTGAATTGAGAATGAGGTGGGTGGATAGTACTAAAGTGAGGTGGGCTGGTATTGAGTGGCATTTATGACACTTTATAACGCTCCATTAAGCTTTGAATTGGTGTATTTGAACTCAAGTTGTTGGTGTTTTAATGTGTTTTCTAGTGTATTTGTATTTCAGGCATTAATCCGGAATTCAGGTGAATTGGCATTGATTTGATGCTAATATGGTGTTAGGTTGGTGTCCAAGGAATAAAACTCATGAAGACCAACTCATTGCAGCAAGAAAAGAAGAAAATAGAATTTTCTCCAGAAGGCCAGCACGCCCACGCTGTCAAAGCGCGCGCCCGCATCCAAAGTACAGAGACGCGCGCGGTCGCGCCGGGTAGGGAAATTTGAATCCTGATTCTATTGGGCTTTTGATTGGACGACTTCTACTATGCATGGGTTGCTGTATATATATATATATATATATATATATATATATATATATATATAAAGGTCATTTTTTAGAAGGAGACGTACCAGAGCACAATGAGAAAGCATAAGAATACCGTTTTAGCACAATTCAACAAAGGCGAAGAATATCTAGTTTTTACTTGTGATTCTTTGTTTAAGTTGTAACTATTGGATGCTAGTTTTCTTATTCGTGAACCTATACTCTTGTTTCATACTTGGTTTATTATTTATCCAGTATGAAGACTACATTTATTATACCATGCTTTCATCAGATCCCACGTTGATAATGAATCATTATCTTAGGTTTCTAGCAGATTTATTTATGGATTTCTTTATTTAATTTGTTTCAATGCCTTAGTGTGTGGTGATAGTATGATAACCTAGTTTTGGTTGTGCTTATTCGTCTTATGAGCGTCGCGAACTTATAAGATAGCGTGTTAATTCTTAATGAAGCAAAAGTGAATTTAAGGGTTTAGAACTTGCCATGCTAGCATAGGTTCATGTGTTATTATTATGCATGATTCGTAGGTAATTTTAAACATCTTACTTGCCCTATGTAATCACGATAGATAACTTGTGCATTAAACCGTTATGTTGTCAAATTCTATAGACATATAGGGTCTCAACATAATTGGTGTCTATTCAGCTTCTATCTCTTTTGTGGATGTTTGGTATTACGTTATTCGTCCAACGAAAGTTGGCGCTTAGCAGTTTTGTGTTGTCTGATTAGTATCATCACCATTACATGCTAAGGTTAAGAACAATAAGGCTATTTAATGAAGTTAGAATCCCATGTTTGTGTCATATATTATTCAACTCTCTTTAATCTCTTAGTTTATGTTCTCTAATATAATTCTCAATAATTAATCATAGTATAATCAAAAATCCAATTGTTATTCGTCTTAGCATCGAATAATAGCCATATCATTGTTGCATAAGTGCATAAATCACAAAGTTAATCTAACCAGTCTATGTGGGAATGAACTAGAAATATTTCTATATTACTTGCGATCACGTATACTTGTTTTTGGCGCGTACTTAGCGACTAACAAGTTTTTGGCGCTGCTACTGGGGACTCGGTGTTAACTTTTAATTTATGTGTTTGTCATCAGTGATCTTTAAAGTTCATTGACTCGGACATTGTTACTTACCTACTCTTTTCTTTGTCGTGTTTCAGGTACTCTAGCGAGCGTGTATGCATACACGTTCGCGGGCTCGTAAGAGAACTCTGGATCAAGCCGAGGAGGAAGCTATAGTGATTCGAAAGGAAGTTTTTGAGGACGAAGAGAAAGTAGAAGAAGAAGAGAAAGTCGAGGAACCAGCTTTAGTAGTGATGGGAGATCAAGGAGAAATTCCTAAGGCTTTGATGGACTATTCTCAGCCTAAGATCAATGATATTCAGTCGAGCATCATCAGACCAGCCATCTCGGACAACACTTTTTGTGATCAAGTTGAGCACGATTCAGATGATACAGAACTCAGTTCAGTTTGGGGGTTCTCTTAGAGAAGACCCCAACATGCACATAAGGGATTTCATCGAGATCTGTGACACTTTCAAGTTCAATGGGGTGACTGAAGATAATATTAAGCTGCGACTCTTCCCATTCTCTCTGAGGGATAATGCAAAGTGCTAGTTACATTCTCTACCACCAGGGTCTATCACCAAATGGGAGGATCTTGCTCAAAAGTTTCTCACTAAATTCTTTCCTATGGAGAAGACTGCTACAATCAGGAATGCTCTTACTCAGTTTGAACAGCAAACTGGAGAATCTCTGTGTGAGGCTTGGGATCGATACAAGGAGATGCTTAGGAAGTGCCCACACCATGGCATGCCTGATTGGATGATTATAAACTATTTCTACAATGGTTTAGGCGCACAATCTAGACCTATGCTCGATGCAGAGTCGGGTGGAGCCTTATGGGACAAAAGCTATAATGAAGCTTATAAGTTGATTGAGCTAATGGCAGCTAATAAATACCAGAATCCTGCGCAAAGAATGTTGCAAGGCAAGGTCTTAGGAATTCTGGAAGTGGATACAGCTACTGCTATAGCTGCTCAACTTCAAGCTTTGACGATGGAAGCGGACTCTTTGGCTAATTATGGAGTTAATCAAATCACTAGTGTTTGTGAACTTTGTGTGGGGGCACATGAAACTGAGCAGTGTGCTATTTCTAGCGAATAAGCTCAATTTTTGAGTAACTTTTAGAGATCACAACAACAAGCACCAGCCACTTATCATCCAAATAACCGCAATCATCCTAACTTCAGCTGGAGTAATAATCAGAATGCGGTGCAACAATCTTATCAGCCATACACAGTAAAATAGTATAACCCTCCTGGTTTTCAACAACCGTAATATGTACTTAGACAACAACTTCAACTTCAGCAGTTATCGCAAGCTAATGAAAAATCTGAATTGGAGGAGTTGAGGCTCATGTGTAAGAGCCAAGCTATTTCTATAAAGACCTTGGAGAATCATATTGGGCAGATTGCTAATGCATTACTGAATCGTCAACCTGGTACACTTCCAAGCGATACTGAAGTGCCAGGCAAGAAGGAAGCTAATGAGCATGTTAAAGCAATTACACTGAGGTCTGGTAAGGTTGTAAATCCTGAAAAAGCTAAGACTCCAGATTCTGAAGTTGAGGCTGAAGAAGAAGAAGTGCAGAAGGAAGCAGAAGTGGAACCAAGGAAGACTACTGTTGAGCACACTCCTTCTGAGGGTAATACAGGGGAGAAACAGATCTATCCTCCACCTCTTTTTCCTAAGAGGTTGCAGAAGAAAAAGCTGGATAAGTAGTTTGAGAAGTTTTTGGAGGTGTTCAAGAAACTTCACATCAATATACCTTTCGCTGAAGCACTTGAACAAATGCCTAGTTACGCGAAGTTCATGAAAGGTATTCTCCCTAGGAAAGTGAAGCTTGATGATTTAGAGACCGTTGCTCTAAAGGAGGAATGCAGTGCGGTGCTGCACAAAAATTGCCTCTGAAGCTTAAAGATCCTGGAAGCTTCACTATTCATTGCACAATTGGAAATGTGTCTTTTGACAAATGTTTTTGTGACTTGGGAGCTAGCATCAATATGATGCCCTTGTCAATCTTCAAGAAGTTGGACTTGCCTGATCCAAAGCCTACTTATATGACTTTGCAGTTGGCCGACCGTTCTATTACATATCCGCGAGGTATTGTGGAGGATGTCTTGGTCAAGGTGGATAAACTCATATTCCTTGCTGATTTAGTGATTCTTGATTTTGAGGAGGATAAGAAGATTCCCATAATCTTGGGAAGACCTTTCTTGGCTACGGGCCGAACCTTGATTGATGTACAGAAAGGTGAGCTCACCATACGAGTGATGGATCAGGATGTAACTTTTAATGTGTTCAATTCCATGAAATTCCCTACAGAAAATGTGGAGGTTTTAAGGTGGAGATGGTCGATTCTGTGGTCAATTCTGAACTCGATCGATTGCTAAGGTCCGATGCCTTAGAAAAAGCCTTGTTAGGGAATTCCGATAGTGAAGATGATGAAGGTGAAGAGCACTTGTAATATTTGAATGCTTCTCCCTGGAAACAAAAGATGGATATGCCTTTTAAATCTCTTGGATTGGAGGAGCTGAACAAAGCTTCTAAGCGCCTCAAGCCATCTATTGAGGAAGCTCCTACTCTTGAGCTTAAGCCTTTACCTGAGCATTTGAGGTATGTGTTTTTAGGAGATGCATCTACTTTGCCTGTTATTATTGCATCTGACCTTTCAGGTAGTGATGAGGAAAAACTCTTTAAAATTATGAGAGAATTCAATCGGCAATTGGATGGATGATAGCAAATATCAAGGGAATCAGCCCTTCATATTGCATGCACAAAATTCTGCTAGAAGAGGGAAGCAAGCCTACTGTTGAGCAACAGAGAAGGCTAAATCCGATCATGAAAGAGGTTGTGAAGAAGGAAATCCTCAAGTGGCTAGATGTATGGATCATCTATCCCATTTCTGACAGTTCCTGGGTGAGCCTAGTTCAGTGTGTGCCAAAGAAAGGTGGTATCACTGTGGTAGCTAATGAGAAGAATGAGCTCATCCCTACTCGAACAGTCATGGGGTGGATAGTTTGCATGGATTATAGGAAGCTAAACAAGGCTACAAGGAAAGATCACTTCCCTCTTCCTTTCATTGATCAGATGCTTGATAGATTGGTTGGGCATGATTACTATTGTCTTTTGGATGGCTATTCGGGAATAATCATATTTGTATCGCTCCATAAGATCAAGAAAAGACTACATTCACATGTCCTTTTGGTACTTTTACATTCCGGAGAGTTTCCTTTGGGCTATGTGGAGCACCAACAACTTTTCAGAGATGTATGATGTCCATCTTCTCTGATATGATTGGTAATAATATAGAAGTGTTCATGGATGATTTATCGGTCTTTGGAACTTCTTATGATGAATGCTTGCATAATCTCGGGTTAGTGCTGAAAAGGTGTGTTGAGACCAATTTGGTTCTTAATTGGGAAAAATGTCATTTTATGATGCGCTAAGGCATCATTCTTGGTCACAAGGTTTCTATTAAGGGTTTGGAGGTAGACAAAGCTAAGGTGGGGGTTATTGAAAATCTTCCTCCACCAATCTCTGTTAAGGGAATTCGCAGCTTTCTTGGTCATGCGGGTTTTATAGGTGTTTCATCAAGGACTTCTCTAAGATTTCGAAGCCGTTGTGCAATTTTCTAGAAAAAGATGTTCCTTTCAAGTTTGATGATGAGTGCCTCGCTAATTTTGAGACACTGAAGAAGATTTTAATTGCGGCACCTGTCATAACTGCACTTGATTGGTCTGAACCATTTGAAATGATGTGTGATGCAAGTGACTATGTAGTTGGAGCAGTTCTTGGGCAAAGAAAGAACAACATATTTCATGTAGTCTACTATGCTAGTAAGACTCTTAATGGTGCTCAACTGAACTACACTACTATTGAGAAAGAACTGTTGGCTATTGTCTATGGTTTTGAGAAATTTCGATCTTATCTACTTGGGACTGTTAGTCGCTAAACACGTGCTAATAATACACGCAAGTATACACGTTCACAAGTAATATAGAATTATTTCTAGTTCATTCCCATAGAGACTGGCTTGGTTAACTAATTAATTTATGCACTTCTACAACTATGATATGGCTATTATCCAATGCTAAGACGAATAACAAATTGGGATTGTTTATAACTAATAATTAAACTAACAATTATAACTAAGAGAGTAAAGAGAATTCTATATTAAATGAGACAAACATGGGATTCTAACTTCATTAAATACTTCATTCAATAGCCTTTTTGTTCTTAACCTTAACATGTTATGGTGATGAAACTAATCAGATAACACGAAACTGCTAAACGCCAACTTTCGTTGCACGAATAACATACTACCAGACATCCACAAAAGAGATAGAAGCTGAATAGACATCAATTATATTGAGACCCTATATGTCTATAGAATTTGACAACATAACGGTTTAATGCACTAGTTATCTATCGTGATTATATAGGGCAAGTAAGATGGTTAAAATTACCTACAAATCATGCATAACAATAACACATGAACCTATTCTAGCATGGAAAGTTCTAAACCCTTAAATTCACTTTCGCTTCATTAAGAATTAACAAGCTATTTTATAAGTTCACGACGCTCATAAGACGAATAAGCGCAACCAATACTAGGCTATCATACAATCACCACACACTAAGGTATTGAAACAAATTAACTAAAGAAATCCATAAATAAATCCGCTAGAACCCCACGATAAAGATTAGCCCATAATCGGACGCATCATCAACGTGGGTTCCGATGAAATCATGATATAATAAACGTAGTCTTTATATTGAATAAATAATAAACCAAGTATGAAATAAGAGTAAGGTTCACGAATAAGAAAACTAGCACTCAAGTTACAACTTAGAACAAAGATTCACAAGTAAAAACAAGATCTTCTCCGTCTTCGTTGAATCGTGCTAACACGGTATTCTTACGACTCTCCTTGTGCTATGGTATATCCGTTTTTTAGAAAACGTCCTTTATTTAAGTATATATAGCAACCCATGCAAGATAGAAGTTCTCCAATTATAAATCATTTAGAATCAGGATTCTGAGATCTCGACCCGGCACGGGTGCGCGCTTCATCAGCGCGGGCGCGCTGGCTATCTGACAAATTGACGCGGCCGCGCGCTAGACCAGCGTGGGCGCGCCGTGCTTCTGGAAAAACTTCTGAATTTCTTTAATTCCTGCTGCAATCGAGTTGGCTTCCGGAGCTTTATTCTTTGGACATCAACCTAACACCATATTAGCACCAAAACAATGCTAATTCACCTGATTCTTAGAATAATGCCTGAAATGCAAAAACACTAGAAAACACATTAAAACACCAACAACTTGAGTACATTTACACCAATTCAAAGCTTTACGGAGCGTAATAAAGTGTCATAAATTCCACTCAACATACCCACAAACTTGAATCGATGTTTATCCTCAAGCATAAACAGACTCAAAGAACAAGAAATAACAATGCATGAATGCAACTAAATGAATACAACGATCCCCAATAAAATAACTAAACCAATCAACAAGCAACATCTCAATAAATGCAGTTATTTGCATAAGATCAATCAAACCTCACAAATCAATCTACAAACCAGAGACGTACGTGTGTGCAACTGCTTACAGATATACTATCACCACTAGATCAATAATCATGACTCACAATTCATCAAAGCAATCACAAGGTTATAAACAGAATAAAAGCTAGACTCAAAATAACTTATAACACTTCAATTCTTATATTGGAGTTTTATATGGATTCATGCTTTTATTCAAACAAAACAACACACTTATGCTTATTTGATCATCCAATGAATGAGGTCCACAAAAGACTTGTACAATAGTACCCATGTAGCGAGCGTTAGGTTAGCGAATCCCAAACTATAAAAGCCTTAGGTCACTAGGCACAAAGTCCCCTAAGAACTTAATAACTCGAGTACTAAAGAGCCCACTCGTGATCAATTATACATAACACTTAACTTTTTTTTATTTTTTTCTTTTTTTTTCTTTTTTTTTCTTTTTTTTTCACAATTTCTAAACGAGTGCGTTTCGCTCCATCTCTTTTAACCCTAGACTACTTATATAAATATGAGTCGGCTACTAGCCATTTGACACCTAGCCAACACAACTAGCAATGAAATCCCATTTTTCTCCAATTTCTAAAAATCCATGTTATATTATTATTAAGAGAATATCCTAAATTCTAAATATAAATAAGTGCTTAAACCTCGATAAACAAATAACCCATGACCATGGTCTAGTACTTTAGCAACCTCGAAGACTTAGTGAAATACAATTGTCTCTAGCATGTAAATCAATTAGATAAGACTTAACATTACTAAATACGACATCACTACACTAGCATCAATATCACAAGTCAATCGGAAAAATTATCTACGAGATCAAGTTATTATACAAATGCATGAACTATATGAACAAACTACTATAAAAACTACCAAAAATGAAAAAAAAACTACATGGAAAAATATGCAACTATATGAACTAAACTATCATGAATATGCAAACTATATGCGACTCATACAAAACATATTCCTTCCACTACTACCCCCAAACTTAAAATATTCACTGTCCTCAGTGAAGGTAATAGTAAAGAATTAGGCATACCTAATCTGAATCAGGATCCTCACCCTCAACGGGTGGAATTTCAGGCGTGTCTGGAGGTGGATACACGGAGTCCTCACCAAATACTGGCCATTGGATATCAACACCGGTGGCACTGAAAATTGTCCCCAATGCCTGGTGAGATCACGTGCAAACCTGCTATGGATGTCATGCATCGCATCCATCCTCCTAGCCAGACGCCTATACTGCGCCATGCTCATGCCAGCTCCAATATCAGCTCCTTCCTCCTCCTCATGTGCCTGCTGCCATGGCCCCGCCTCATCTCCTAGCTGAGATCTCCAAGCAGTTCTGCTCGTCTGGGTGGCCGCAATAGCTAGCCTCCCACCAGGTAGATGGTCAAAAGTATAACCAAGCCCCTTCAGATCGGTCTTGCCTCCATCCCACTCTTGCATTATAGCTAAAGTAGTGATGTCAATAGGAGCACTCGGGATCTGTAACTGCTCATGTGCTGGCCAATGAATAACAACTGTCACACAGAATTTTGTCACAACGGACGCGTACGGTATAGACCTCGTGGTACTCCCCCTCAAGAACTTCAGAATACCCTGATAAATCACCATCCCAAGATCCACATAATCACCCTGAAGAATGCCCCACAACAGCCGTGCACGCTCCACAGTAATCTCATGCACATATGAAGATGGCACGATGTTAGCACAAATAAATGCGTTCCATGCACGGGAAAACCTGTTCATGCTGGAAGCCGGAAATGTAGAGTACTCAGTAGTGCCCCTCTTGGTCTTCCAATGTGTATCAGGCATGCATAGTGTAGCAACAATAAGATCCAGAGTAAAGTCCTCTGGAGTCTTATCATTCCAAGTGTCCTGTCCGGGCTTTCTTGCAGGTTACTCAATCACTCTCATAATAGCATCAACACTATACTCCACAGTCATCCATCACACCATCATGAAGCCATTCTTCTCAGCCTTCGTCTGCCTCGCAAAAAAGGAACCCAACCCATCTCGAGAATCATCTCCAACAGCTTATCATCCTTCCCCGATGGCAGAAAACCTCTCTCCTTGATGATAGGCTTCGAGAGAAGCCTCGTATACTCCGCTTCAGCCTCGGGAGTAGAAAACCTCGGCCTCACACCACCCGCACTAGAAGAATCGGTGGTGCTGCTGTTTACTTGTGTTCTTTGTCTCTTGGGTGCCATTGGAACAGAGTAGAGAGAATAAGAGTTTGTGTTTGAGAGAGAATTTGTGAAGTGGTGAAGAAGTTTGTGTATAAGTGTATGTATTTATAGGAGGTGAAAAGAATTATATATGGAATAGAAGTGGGATTTGATTATGGGAATAGTGGAAATAATGGGTTTGATTTGGAAAGGGAAATTTGGGATGTGGGAGAGTAAAATTCGGGTAGGAATTGATTTTGTAGCAAAAATCCCGCTTTTCCTCTTCAAAACTGCTATTTTTATTTTTCTGAGTCGGGACCTCGGTGCGCGCGCTAGGACAGCGCGGGCGCGCTCTACTTCTGCCAAATCGGTGCGGCCGTACGCTAGATCAGCGCGGGCGCACCGTGTCTCTATAATTTCAGCGCGGTCGCGCGCAATATCAGCGCGGGCGCGCCGTGTCTCTGAAGTTAGCCCTGAATTTTTCTGTTTTTCTAATTTTTTATTATTTTTTCTTTTCTTCTTGCTTCCACTACTTACTAATATACAACAAACTTGGGTTGCCTCCCAAGAAGTGCTTGCTTTACGTCGTTAGCTTGACGTAGAAACTCGAGATCAAACGGATAACAAAACGGCACTAACCACCTCGCAGTTTGCCATGTCACCATAGTAATGCTTCAACCTCTGACCATTTACCTTGAATGCTTGGCCCGGATCATTCTCAAAAATCTCCACCGCTCCATGTGGAAACACAGTTTTGACAACGAACGACCCTGACTATCTTGACTTCAACTTTCCAGGAAAATGACGGAGACGAGAGTTGAATAAAAGAACTTGTTACCCCGGCACAAATGATTTGAGCACTAGACCCCGATCGTGCCACCTCTTAACTTTCTCCTTATACATTTTGTTGTTCTCATAAACTTGAAGTCGAAACTCACCGAGCTCATTTAATTGAAGCATTCTCTTCTTACCAGCTACATCCAAATCCATATTCAATTTCTTCAAAGCCCAATACGCTTTATGATCTAGCTCCACCGGCAAATGACATACCTTACCATAAACTAACTAATATGGTGACATTCCTAACAGAGTCTGGTACGCTGTTCGATACACCCAAACAGCTTTATCAAGCTTCAAAGACCAATCTTTCCTCGATGGACACACAACTTTCTCTAAAATACGCTTGATCTCTTTGTTAGACACCTCAGCTTGACCATTCATCTGAGGATGATAAGCCATAGCAATGCGATGATTCACATTATACCTTTGCATTATAGCGGTAAACTTGCGGTTGCAAAAATGCGACCCCTCATCACTGATTATGACTCTTGGAGTTCCAAACCTTGTGAATATCTTCTTGTGAAGAAAATTAAGCTCCACTTTTGCATCGTTCGTTGGCAACACCTTAACTTCAACCCATTTCGACACATAATCAACTGCCAACAAGTTATACCAGTTGTTATAAGATGAGACAGATGGCCCCATGAAGTCAATTTCCCAAACATCAAAGACTTCGACCTCGAGAAGCACATTAAGAGGCATCTCATCCCTCTTATACATATTCCCCATATGTTGACATTGATAACATTTCAAAACAAACTGATGAACATCTTTAAACAAGGTTGGCCAAAAGAAACCTGCTTGAAGAATACGAGCTGTTGTCTTTTCTCCACCATAATGTCCTTCATAAGCCGTTGAGTGGCAATCTCGCAAGATCCCCCCCGTTTTGTTGTAAGAAATACATCTCCTGATGATTTGGTCAGCTCCTTGTCGAAAAAGAAATGGCTCATCCCACATATACCACTTCACTTCATGCAGAAACTTCTTCCTTTGAGCTTACGATAAGTCGGGAGGCATGATGTTACTCACAAGGTAGTTCACAATATCTGCGAACCACGGTTCTTCCTCTTACACTCCAAACAACTGCTCATCGGGAAAAGACCCATTTATCAATGTCTTGTCCAGTGAAGTAGCATTAGGGTTCTCCAAACGCAAAAGATGATCAATGACTTGATTTTCAGTCCCCTTTCTATCCTTGATCTCTAATTCAAATTCTTGAAGCAAAAGAACCTATTGAATCAACCTTGGCTTCGAGTCCTTCTTCGAGACGAGATAACGAATTGCAGCGTGATCAGTGAAAACTGTCACCTTTGTCCCGAGTAGATAAGATCGAAATTTCTCAAAACCATAGACAATAGCCAAGAGTTCTTTCTCCGTAGTAGTATAATTCAGTTGAGCACCATTCAAGTTTTTACTAGTATAGTAGACCTCATGAAATATTTTGTGCTTTCTCTTCCCAAGAACTGCTCCAACTGCATAGTCGCTTGCATCGCACATTATCTCAAAAGGTTCATTCCAGTCAGGTGCAGTTATGAAAGGTGCCGTGATTAAACTCTTCTTCAATGTTTCAAAAGCGGCAATACACTCGTCATCAAACTTGAAAGGGACATCTTTCTCTAGCAAACTGCAGAATGGATTCGAAATCTTAGAGAAGACCTTGATGAACCGCCTATAGAAACCCGCATGACCAAGAAAACTGCGAATTCCCTTAACAGAAATTGGTGGATGAAGATTTTCAATGACCCCCACCTTAGCCTTGTCCACCTCAAGACCCTTACTGTAACACCCCAAATCCGGGGTCAAGATTTGGTGTCACTTAAACAATCATTACATAAAATAAAGAAATAAATAAATAACCCCTTGAATCTGGATCATTTACAGGTTATGGTATGAAACAAGAATCTAACCCTTTACAACTCACAATAACTAAAATACAAGTATAGATACCTTTGAACTAATTCTCTTGTCACATTCTTTTAACACCTTCAACCTCTCGCAGCAGAAATTTCTCTAACTTCAGTTGTCTATCAAAGCTATTCACTTTTTATCCTTATCTGTTTCTGGCAGAAATAAGAATTTACAAAGCAAGAGTGAGCGAAAAATGCCCAGCAAGTATATATTTTGAGTTTCAAACATTAATATCAAAGAAAACTTCCGGACAAAATCTCTGAAATATTTTGAAGAGCGAAACACGAAATCATTTAAAGGATATACTTCATTATCTTAAAATCAATTTGATTTGCATTGCTATAATGCACATAGGAAATACTGACATTTTGTAAGAGCTTCAGAGATCACGTGTTTTCAAAATAGTTTCTGGTAACACTTCATACTTGAGCAACGAATGCAATAACTAATTATAAAACGACGTTCAAGAAATTCCTAACTATTCAGTATCCATCATTATCGACTAAGTTTTCATAACTTAGCCTGCTAAACCAGCCTGATAAGGACGGGTTGAATAACTAAGAAGATCTCAATTCATTTAAGATTCTAATTATCACTGAGCAACTAATGCTGCAGCAACAATCTGAACCTCGAATTTATTTAGAAACATTATAATTTCCTGAAACTGAGTGCTAAGAAAGAATAACTTTAATCCATAATCACATTTTATTTTCGAGAAGGAATGCCATTAATGGCGATCAACAATAAATTAGACTGGACACTAGTTCACACTTATACCCTGCTGATCACTCAGGATACAGTGCAGATCTATACCTACCTGTATAGATCCAGTCGGGTCCCCAGGCACTACGGCCCATCTCAAGGCACCGATTATGTTTCGGTCCTTAGGATTAAGTAAAACTTAATCCCCAAAGTATCACTATCCAGCCCGTAGAGTGTTTTGATGTCAAACCATTTTGAATTCAAAACATCCCAATTCAGGGTTCGCAAATAACCCGAAAGAATAGGTATTTGCTCACGAGAGCAATCGAATTACATGAACACGAATAAATGAACAAGCATAATATGAGTAATTGCAACGAAATTTAAAACATTAACTATTCTGAACTTAGAATAGGATCGAAGAAATAATTGCAGTAATTTAAAAGAATATTCAAGAATACTTGCAGTATTTAAAAAAAATCAGGAATACTTGCAGTATTAAAAAGAAAATCCAAAATACTTGCCTCAATAAGCTTTAATCGCTATTGACTTTGGTTCGACTTTGATCGTTCGGCTTTATCGTCCACCTACTATCCTATTCTCAATACGATCCCAACATTCAGACCTTTTGGTTGGAACTTCATTGATCTCGACGTCTAATCACTAGATCGTTCCTAGTCCGATGTCACGTCTCGGTCTTCCGTCTAAACCTACAGGGTTAAAATACCCTAATTCAGATAACCGCTTAAGCTTAACATCAAATCGTCACCCCAGTCTACCCATACGATTTCATAACCAAATTCATATTTATATATATTATCGAAATACACATAGCAATTATGGTTCACATCTTCGAAACTCGGTTCGGTATTTATATTCAGAAAATACGTATATTTGTTTCCTCGAAATTAGGGTAATCGATTATTCATAAATTATTTTTTGTCACTCGCAATTAAGTTTATACCGTATAATCGTATATGGTTATTCGACGTCTCCGATGATTATAGGTTACGTTCCTGTATTTTCGGAATTATTTTCCCGAAAATCGGGCAGCGTTTCCTTTATTTATCGGCCTACCCGTCGAATTAGTTCGACGTCAATCACAATCAACAACAACAACCAATCCAATCCACAATCCGATTTTCAATCCCAATTACCGATATAAATTCAAATATGGTTATTCATATTTTATTTTTCTTTTTGTTTCGAAATTAATTTCACGAACTAACTTATTTCATTTATAGATGTAGGACTCAGACAAAAATCATCATCGCCCAGCGTCCGCTCGTATAAATTCATCGCGGACGGCGGCAAAATTTATTGGTGCCCGAAAAATATTCGAGTGTCCGAATAAATTCTACCGATTAGTGAAACCGTTCTCGTACGCAATAAAATTTTATTTCATTTTCAGAAATCAATTTTTCTTTTTAAAATATCAATTTTCAATCAGGAACACATACAGCCAAAACATACACACAAACGCACGGGCAACCAGAACACAATCCGGCGGCCGGAAAAGAACCACCGGAAACCGAACCCCCGCCACACCATCGACTGGAACACACAAATACACACAGGTACATATGTATACATATGCATATAATCAGTCAACAACTTCAAGAAACCGAACAAAGAGTCGCCGGAAACAAACCGGTAAACGGCGGCGATGACACAACCACACAGAGAACCGCGAACAAGATGAAGAAGAAGAACGAGAGGGGAGATAGAGAGAAGAGAGATTCGAGAGAGGAGCATGAGAGAAACTGAGAGAGATTGTAGAGAGAGATTGTAACTGATGAGAGAGAGAGTAACAAATGAGAGCTGTAGAGAGATAAAACAAACAATAAGATCAATTATACTTATCTGGTTTCGCCCGATTTTATCCTCTTCTGACACGCAAATTTGCAATTTCTAAACGAATAATTTTC
Organism: Apium graveolens; assembly: GCF_009905375.1. NCBI lineage: Eukaryota > Viridiplantae > Streptophyta > Magnoliopsida > Apiales > Apiaceae > Apium > Apium graveolens. The sequence goes on from NC_133651.1 coordinate 55,293,562, forward strand.
GGGTAAAATAACCCGAAATTCTTGAAAATTAATTTAAAAAGTTTTGGAATAATTAGGGGTTAATAAAATAAATTTTCCATAATTTTAAAATTATTTTCGGAGCGCTTATCAAACTTGCATTTTATAATTTAACGAGCAAAATACGGTTAAATAAAAGCTAGAAAATTTCCGAAACACTTTTAAAATTTTCGAAATATTTCAAACTTAATAAAATAAAATTTTCATGATTTTTGAAGCATTCTGGAATTTAATATTGATTTTACAATTAAATGGAGTCAGAAAATCATTTAAGGATAATTAATAAATAAAATATTAATTTCTAAATTTTATAAACTCCTAAAATAATAAATAAAATTATAAAACAATAAATATAATTACATAATATTTCCCAGGCGTTACACTTACTAGAAACCTTGTGCCCAAGAATAATGCCATGTCGCACTATAAAGTGACATTTCTCCCAATTGAGAACCAAGTTGGTCTCAACACACCTCTTGAGAACATGTCCAAGATTTTGCAAGCATTCATCAAAAGAATCGCCAAATACAGAGAAGTCGTCCATGAACACCTCCACATTCTGGCTAATCATATCAGAAAAGATGGCCATCATACTTCTCTGAAATATGGCTGGTGCACCACACAGACCAAATGAAACTCGTTTGAAGGCGAAAGTACCAAATGGACAAGTGAAGGTAGTATTCTTCTGTTCTTCTAGAGCGTTACAAATCTGATTGTAACCCGAATAACCATCCAGAAGACAGTAATACTTGTGACCAGCCAATCTGTCAAGCATCTGGTCAATAAAAGGCAGAGGGAAGTGATCCTTCCTAGTGGCCTTGTTCAGCTTCCTATAATCCATGCAGACTCTCCACCCCGTGACCGTTCGTGTAGGAATATGCTCATTCTTCTCATTTTCTACCACAGTGATACCACCTTTCTTTGGCACACATTGAACTGGGCTCACCCATGAACTGTCAGAAATAGGATAGATTATCCCTGCATCTAGCCACCTAAGGATTTCCTTCTTCACTACTTCCTTCATAATAGGATTAAGTCTTCTTTGCTGTTCGACCGTAGGCTTGCTACCTTCCTCTAGTAGAATTTTATGCATGCGATAAGAAGGGCTGATTCCCTTAATATCTGCTATAGTCCATCCAACTGCCGATTTGAACTTTCTTAGAATCCTCAAAAGTTCTTCTCGTCACTACCTGAAAGGTCAGATGTAATAATAACATGCAAAGTAGATGCATCACCTAAAAATGCATACCTCAAATGTTCAGGTAAAGGCTTAAGCTCAAGAGTAGGAGCATCCTCAATAGACGGCTTGAGGCATTTAGGAGCTTTGTTCAATTCCTCCATTCCAAGAGATTCAAAAGGCATATCAATCTTCCTCTTCCAGGGAGAAGCATTTAGATATTGCAATTGATCTTCACATTCGTCATCCTCACTATCTGAATTCCCCAATAAGGCCTTCTCTAAGGCATCAGATCTTAGCAATTGATCAAGTTCTGAAGTAACCACAGAATCGACCAACTCCACCTTTAAGCACTCCTCATTTTCCGTAGGAAATTTTATAGCATTGAACACATTAAAAGTTACATCCTGATCCATCACTCGCATTGTAAGCTCACTCTTCTGCACATCTATCAAGGTTCAGCTAGTCGCCAAGAAAGGTCTTCCCAAAATTATAGGAATCTTCTTATCCTCCTCGAAATCAAGAATTACGAAATCAGCAGGGAAGATGAGTTTATCAACCTTGACCAAGACATCCTCCACAATTCCTCGCGGATATATAATAGAACGGTCGGCCAACTGCAAAGTCATATAAGTCGATTTTGGATCAGGCAAGTTTAACTTCTTGAAGATTGACAAAGGCATCAGATTGATGCTAGCTCCCAGGTCACATAAGCATCTGTCAAAAGACACTATTCTAATAGTGCATGGAATAGTGAAGCTTCCTGGATCCTTAAGCTTTGGAGGCAACTTTTGTTGCAGCACAGCACTGCATTCCTCAGTGAGAACGACGGTCTCTAAATCATCTAGCTTCACTTTCTGAGAGAGAATACCTTTCATAAACTTTGCATAACTAGGCATCTGCTCAAGAGCCTCAGCGAAAGGTATGTTGATATGAAGTTTCTTGAACACCTCCAGAAACTTCTCAAATTGTTTATCCAGTTTTTTCTTCTGCAGCCACTTAGGAAAAGGCGGTGGAGGATAAATCTGTTTCTCCCCTGTATTACCCTCAAGAGGAGTGTGCTCAATAATAGTCTTCCTTGGTTCCACTTTTGCTTTCTGTTGCTCTACTTCTTCTTCAACCCCAGCTTTTTCATTCGAAAATTGAGTTTGTTCGGGATTCACAACCTTTCCAGACCTCAAAGTGATTGCCTTCACATGCTCCTTAGCTTCCCTCTGTCCTGGCACTTCAGTATCACTAAGTAATGTACCAGGTTGACGATTTAGCAAGACATTGACAATTTGTCCAATTTGATTTTCCAAGGTCTTGATAGAAATAACTTGACTCTTGCACATAAGCTTCAAGTCCTCTAATTCAGATTTTTAATTAGCTTGTTGCAGCTGAAGTTGCTCCCTTAATGCAAATTACGGTTGCTGAAAACCAGGAGGGTTGTACTGCTTAGCTGGATACTGCTGATAAGGCTGCTGAATCGCATTCTGAGCATTGATCCAACTGAAATTAGGATGACTGCGATTGTTGGGATGATAAGTGGCCGGAACAGGTTGCTGCGATCGCTGAAAATTGTTCACAAACTGAGCTGATTCACTAGAAATAGCGTACTGATCAGTCTCATGGGCACCAACACAAAGCTCACAGACACTAGTGATTTGATTAATTCCATAGTTAGTCAAAGTGTCCACCTTCATCTATAAAGCCTTAAGTTGGGCAGCTATACTTGTTGCTATATCCAACTCCAGAATTCCTGCTACTTTTCCCTGATTCAGTCTTTGAGAAGGATTCTGGTATTCACTAGCAGCCATCAGTTCAATCAATTCATAAGCCTCATTGTAGCTCTTAGCCCACAAGGCTCCTCCTGATACTGCATCGAGCATGGGTCTAGAAGTAGCACCCAATCCATTATAGAAACAATTTATATTTATCCAATCAGGCATGCCATGATGTGGGAACTTCCTTAGAATCTCCTTATATCGATCCCAAGCATCACACAAATATTCTCCAGTTTGCTGAGCGAACTGAGTAAAAAGCATTCCTGATTGCAGCAGTCTTCACCACAGGGAAGAATTTAGTGAGAAACTTTTGAGCAAGATCCTCCCAAGTGGTGATAGACCCTGGTGGTAGAGAATATAACCAGCACTTTGCTTTATCCCTTAGAGAGAATGGGAAGAGTCACAGCTTGATAGCATCTGCAGTCACAATATTGAACTTGAAAGTGTCGCAGATCTCAATGAAATCCCTGATGTGCATGTTGGGGTCTTCAGTAGGAGAACCCCCAAACTGAACTGAGTTCTGTATCATCTGAATCGTGCATGACTTGATCTCAAAAGTGTTAGCCGAAATGGCTGGCCTAATGATGCTTGACTGAATATCATTGATCTTAGGCTGAGAATAGTCCATCAAAGCCTTAAAAATTTCTACTTGATCCCCCATCACTACTAAAACTGGTTCCTCTACTTTCTCTTCTTCTTCTATCTTCTCTTCGTCCTCAAAAACTTACGGTCGAACCAAAACAACTTCTTCCTCGGCTTTATCCAGAGTTTTCTTATGAGTCCGCGAACGCGTATGCATACACGCTCGCTAGAGTACCTGAAATAAGATAAGGAAACCGATAAGTAACAATGTCCGAGTCAATGAACTTTAGTGATCACTGATGACAAACACATAAACAAACAATTAACGCTGCAGTCACCGGCAGCGGCGGCGCCAAAAACTTGTTAGTTGCTAAACACGCGCTAATAATACACGCAAGTATACACGTTCGCAAGTAATATAGAATTATTTCTAGTTCGTTCCCACAAAGACTGGCTTGGTTAACTAATTAATTCATGCACTTATGCAACAATGATATAGCTATTATCCAATGCTATGATGAATAACAAATTGGGGTTGTTTATAACTAATAATTAAATTAACAATTATAACTAAGAGAGTAAAGAAAGTTGTATATTATATGAGAAAAACATGGGATTCTAACTTCATTAAATATTTCATTCAATAGCCCTTTCGTTCTTAACCTTAGCATGTAATGGTAATGACACTAATCAGATAACACGAAAATGCTAAACGCCAACTTTCGTTGCACGAATAACATACTACCAGACCTCCACAAAAGAGATAGAAGCTGAATAGACACCAATTATATTGAGACCCTATATGTCTATAGAATTTGACAAAATAACGGTTTAATGCACAAGTTATCTATTGTGATTATATTGGGAAAGTAAGATGGTTAAAATTAACTAGGAATCATGTATAACAATAACACATGAACCTATTCTAGCATAGCAAGTTCTAAACACTTAAATTCACTTTCGCTTCATTAAGAATTAACAAGCTATCTTTTAAGTTCGCAACGCTCATAAGACGAATAAGCGCAACCAATACTAGGCTATCATACAATTGAAAGAGATATGTCATAAGTCCAATCATTTATGAGGATTTAGGAATAACTTTTATGTAATCTATTTTTGATTTCATTGATATTAATAAAAGACTTATTTTGTTTTTATTGCGGGCTCTATCTATTTAAATGTTTAAATAAGATATACCACAGTTTAGAGTAAAGCTTTTTATGGATTGTGATGAGATCATAATAATGAGACCTAAAAGATGATAACTCTAAACTTAAATAGTTCCTGGTCGTAGGATTACTAACTGGTAATTAATAATCCGCAAAGATCGGTACATACTATGCTTGCTTCATTATGAAGGATGTCTGTTCTCATAGACATTTGTGTGGTGACATTATAGCTAGTATGTAGGTGCTTATTATAGAATAAGTTCACTGAACATGACTCACACAGCTGAACAACTGATGGAGTTCACTCACGTGTCAGCAGTTGTTCACATAGAGATAGTTGTACAAGTATCCTTAGACTTGAGGTCATCATAGTCGTCTGGTGTACACTGAACTATGCTTTGGTTTAGTTCTTAGTCTCAAGGGACAATTATAAGGGCTCTACTGGATATAGGAATTTGTACACGAAGATAGTGTATGATCAATAAAGGATCTACCCCTTCCAGTGTAGGAAGAGAATGGTCAATGCTGATCCACTTATCTTAGTTCAGGAATCTCTGGCCAGAGTGAATGAAATTAGAAAGGAGTTTCTAATTTACATTAAATAGAACTAAGTATAGTGAATGGGAAAGCAAGTGATTAAATAAGATAGGCTTGACACAAGTTCCATGCCTTGTGTTTAATCGTGACATTGCAGGGTAGAAGGAATTAATTGTACGGTAACTACTCACTGAATGGGTTCTTGGTATTCTAAGCAGTGAATTCGTATTATCCGGATAGTCGCGATATGCTGAGAAGTATCCCTCACGATGTAGAATAAATATGATTAATTAATTAATCATATTTAATGAATTAGAGAATTTATATAAATAATGATAAAATAGTTTTATTATTATTTATTTCCACTACCGGCTTAATATTGAACCTACAGGGTCACACCATAAAAGAGAATGATTTAATGGTGGAGAAATTAATTAATAATGGCTGATAATTATTTATTTATGAAATAAATAATTAATTGGCAAATTTAATAATTGATTAAATGATATTTAATTGATTATAAATTAATTAAGAAAAAGTTCTTAATATTATTAATTAAGAATTTAATTTTTGGAAATTAAATCAAGTGAGAGAATTATTTCTAAAGTGTTTAGAAAAAGAATTAATAATTAAAAGGTGTTTTAATTATTAGTGAGAATAATAAAGGGTTAATAATAATAATATTTTATGGGAAAATTTTCAGCTGAAAATTTTGCCTATAAATATACTATTATAGACCCTATTTTTGCCTCAACCAAAAAGATTTACAAAACCCTAATTCTCTCCATCTCCTCTTCCTTCATTACATCGTTTTCTTGGTGGATACCGGTGGAGTGCTTCACACTTGTGGAGCAGCTGCTAAGGATCTCCATTCATCGTTTTTGGATCGCCATTAAAGACCTCCATCTTTCCATTAATGTAAAGCTTCTTAAGATAAACATACTGAACTACGAATTAAATATTATTTTTTGTATGGATCCTGCAGAGGGTTTCGGTATTTTGATTTAAATTTACGTTTTCGTTGCGTTTATGTACTAAAAACCCTTCAATGGCATCAGAGCTACTTGCGAAAAGTTTTTAATTCGTTTATGTGTTTAACTGTTTTCGATAAATGAGCATGTACGTGATTCGCCATGATTTGATGTTGATATAATATGCTTGTATATGTATAGTTTTGAATATATGATATTCATGTGAGTTGTATAATCATAAGATGATTATGTAATCTATATATATACTGATATATACATGATTTATGTTTGTTCTAATTATGAGAATCATATTAGATACGGATTCTGAATTGGCTGCTGCAGATTTGCTGAAATCTGGGTCTAGTGTCCGATTTACGCAAACGAATACCCTATTCCATAGGTAGCTAAAGCTATCAACCACTCGTCTGTAAGGCGTTTGACGTCGTTTACTGCCCGTAAACAGTGATTCTTATTTTTCTGATTTGATTTTGATTTTTCTGATTTTTGTCATATTTTATTTTTATGATTAGATCATGGATAATATGATATGTTATGATCAGATTATGTGTTTTAACATGCTTTTATGTGTTGTATGAGCATGGCAGATGGTTATGGCCTTTTGACCTTAGTGTAATTGTTTTGGTTTTGGTTTTAAATACGACTTGCATGTCTTCAATCTTTGTAATCATAAATCTCGAATGTAACTTGAGTTATTCTTGTAAGTTCATTAGATTAGTTTTACTTTCAATCATGTAATGTAATTGAAGACTCAAGAAGGCTATCCAATGGAGGTGATACAAAGAAGAAGACTTATGTAATAAGTAGTTGTATTTATTTCCATCACCATATTAGATTGACCTTGATCTTTATCATGAGCTTGATAAAGATCACATAGGATGGGGCCATAACCAAACACATTTACTTTATTGCACTTTACATTTACTTGTTTATTTAATTTTATAAATGAGATATATGCCTATGTTTACCATACGATGATAGATTTAGGTGAACTTAAATCAATATAAGGCGTGCTCTAGAAAATCTAGAATAGGAATCGTTTATTGCCTTACCAATAAATATTATGAATACGATCATGAGATTCTCGTGTTTATGAAATACGTAATTGAATATGAATTTTCAATATTGAGAGAAAGGATGATTCTGTCAACAACAGATTTCTATCTGTAAGAAAGGGTTATTAAGTGATGCCTCTTGACAATGCTCCACCCGATCTAGGAATCATCTGATTATCGATTATTGATTTGAAATATTTAATTTAGAAGGAAGAATCTCTTTATAATATGATTATGATTGTAACGTAATATAATCCCTCTAAACTTAAATAATATCAAGTAGTAATTGGCCAATGACACAACGGGCTTGTGTCGGTCATAGCCTTCCAACATGGTAGAAAGTGGTTCTTATTTTTAAATCATTATCGTTTCGTGCTACAGCCGAGGGCTTTGATTTCGAAATAAGAAATACTTGTCTATTACATAGAGATGTGTACATTGAATTAGAATCTAAAGGTCGGTATGTGCTACAGCCGTGGGCCGTTGGAGACTGATTCAATTGTATGAAATGTTGGGTTAGACTTGACTTAGAATATTGAGTTTGTCATGCCACAGCCGTGACTCAGTTATTCAAGAGGCTAAACTTATATTAGAGAATAACATAATATGTAATTGACAAGAGTTGTCTGCCTATTGAACATCACATGACGTTTCGTGCCACAGCCGAGGTTGTGTGATGGAATGTAGGATCCCTATTCCCACTAGCATTATGAATGCTTAATTTTCACTTAGGGGGTTGAAAAAAATTAGATAAACCAGTGGGAGACACTTATGAATAAATACCCGATTCATATAGTGTTTTGAAATGAAATTGAATATTTGCTAAGTGTTGTTATGTGTTTATCATTTACAGATTTACTATATTCGTCATGTCTTTTGCACTATCACTCCGGAGCATACTAGATGCTCACAAGTTGACTGGTCCTAATTTAGCTGTTTGTTTTCACTGTAACAAGTTGGGGCACTAGAAGCGGAACTGCAAGGTTTACCTTGCAGAATTGAAGAAGAAGAAGGGTAGTAAGACTACCGCTTCTGATTCAGGTATGTTCATAATCGAAGCTAATATGTCACTAAGTCAAATTTCTACTTGGGTATTAGATACCGCCTGTGGTTCTCATATTTGCAATTCGTTGCAAGGACTAAAAGGAAGTAGGACTCTTGAAAAAGATGAGGTGATTATACGTATGGGCAATGGAGCAAGGGTTGCGGCCATATCTGTAGGATCATTTAGTTTAGATATGCCTACGGACAAGACTATTATTTTGAATAATTGTTATTATGTTTCCTCTATTGTGAGGAATATTGTTTCTATTCCTATGTTGGATGTGGATGGTTTTTCATTTATTATTATGAATAATGAATGTTCTATCCTTAGAGATAATGTTCATTATGGACGTGGTATTATAAATAATGGTCTGTATGTATGTGACGTAGAGCATGATTTACTTCAGATTGAACAAACTAATAAAAGAAAATGAGATGATGAAAATCTGACCTATTTATGACACTGTAGGCTAGGTCATATTAGTGAAAATAGAGTGCAGACATTGCATAAGGAAGGGTTACTTGACCCCTTTGATTTTGAATCATATCCTACATGCGAGTCTTGTCTATTGGGTAAAATGACCAAATCTCCATTTAGTGGACATGGAGAAAGGGCTGCAGATTTGCTAGGATTGGTACACACAGATGTATGTGGACCAATGTCTACGCAATCCATGGGTGGATTTTCATACTTCATTACTTTCATAGATGATCGATCTGTTGGGAACCACGGACTTAGGGTGTTACTACGTTTTACGATAAAGATTACGAAAAGAGGATTGCCTTTTTAATGGTTGATTCCACACTCTTCTATTGTATTCCCATATTCCCTTGAGCGAAGTGTGGCCTCCGTCTTCTCAAGTTATCCTCTCTTCTTGCTCCTTGGTGGCTACAATATGTATTCACACAATTGCCAAGCAAGAAGAGAATAAGAATATATATAGGCTACAATAGGGACCATGGATAATTAGGTTGGGCCTTCTAATTACATCTTGAGCCTAGCCCAATATAATTAAATATTAATTCAATCCACTAAAGAATTAATATTTGCACTACCTTTCCTAATACCGTAATTTAATTAATTCGGTTCCAATATTATTTGCTTATTAAATTCCCCATGTTTAAAATATCATATGTCCATTAATTAAATAAATTACTGATAATTTATTTAATTAATATCTTTTATCCTTGATCATCCACTCAACCTTTATTTAATTATGACAGAATAAATTCCACCTACAGGGTTTCACATAATTAAATCTTTTTGAGCTTTCAAGGGGACATCATTAACCCGAATATTATCAGGTAATGGATTCCTTCAATAAATAATATCCACCATGTATATAATTCCATCACCCAAAATATAATGATATAATTCAAAAGAATTATTTCATATATAAATCAAAGCATGTAAATAATATACACGTGTCAATTACTATTTCCGGATTAAGAACCTAAGCATTAATAATAACATAGAATCTTAGTTCTCCTTCTTAATCAGTATTAAGGGAACAATTCTAAATTTGATCCTGTTCAATATACACAAAGTATACTAGCATTATTTATTAGTCAATATAAACTAATCTAAATAATACTACAGCCATACCAGTGGATTGTCCAACACCACCTGTGCTGTGAACCTTATTATATTATATAACCGTATTTAACAATCTAATATTCTGTATCCCATTTGATACTAGATTGTTCATAATATATAATATTAGACAACATGTAAACATTCAAATGATTCTCAAATAAACTGGCCAGAAATAAATGTACATACTTCAAATAAATATTTTCAGTATACACTAACACGATCTAGATTCGGAATATTCTATGTGTACATCAGTGTTTATTTAATCCACTATTACATAAATATCTATGTGTCCATCCATCTGACTCCTATCGCTTCCACATGCTTGTCAAAAACCTTAGTTGGCAAGCTCTTTATGAAAGGATCTGCTCGGTTGTCTTCTGATGATATGTGAGCCACAACTATATCCCCTCGCTTTACGATTCCTCGTATGAGATGATACTTACGTTCAATATGTTTAGCTGCTTTGTGGTCTCGCGGTTCCTTTGAATTTGCCACAGTACCAGTGTTATCACAATACACCGTCAAGCTCCTAGGCAAATTAGGTACCACATCTAAGTCCAAAAGGAAGTTCCTGAACCATACAGCCTCCTTGGCAGCCTCAGAGGCCGCCACGTACTCGGCCTCCATGGTGGAGTCTGCAATGCATTTCTGCTTTACACTCCTGCATATAACGGCTCCACCTCCCAAAGTAAAAACATATCCCAAGGTTGATTTCCTCTTATCCCTATCTGATTGGAAATCTGAATCAGTATATCCCAAAGGAAATAGATCTGAGGCCTTATAAATTAACATATAATCCTTAGTCCTTCTCAGGTACTTGAGTATAGTTTTTACTGCACTCCAATGTTCCTGACCTGGGTTCGACTGATATCTACTAACCATGCCTACAGCAAAGCAGATGTCAGGCCTCGTATATAACATAGCATACATTAAGCTTCCACATGCTGAAGCATAAGGAACTGCTTTCATGCTCTCTATATCCTTAGGTGTCGAAGGACACTGCTTCTTAGATAGAGCAACTCCATGCTTAAAAGGTAAAAAACCTTTCTTGGAGTTCTGCATGTTAAAACGAGCTAATACTTCATCAATGTAGGGCTCTTGAGATAAAACCAACATCCTTTTCTTGCGATCCCTTATAACTTTGATCCCAAGGATGTATGTTGCTTCACCTAAGTCCTTCATGTCAAATTATTTGAACAACCAGCCTTTACTGATGACAACATCTCAACATTGTTTCCAATGAGTAAAATATCATCTACATATAGTACTAGAAAAACCACTGCATTACCTTCACTTCTCTTATACATGCATGATTCGCTTGGACTTTGATCAAATCCATATGACTGGACTGCCTGATCAAAATGAATATTCCAGTCTCTAGAAGCTTGTTTAAGTCCATAAATAGACCTCTTAAGCTTACATACCAGATGCTCTTGGCCTTCCTTAATGAATCCTTTTGGTTGCTGCATATAGATGGTTTCTTCAAGACTTCCATTAAGAAAAGCTGTCTTGACATCCATTTGCCAAATCTCATAATCGAGATGAGCTGCTATAGATAAAAGAATACGGATTGACTTAAGCATGACTACCGGTGAAAAGGTTTCCTCATAATCGATACCTTCTTTCTGAGTATACCCTTTCGCAACAAGTCTTGCTTTCCAGGCTTTCACATTTTTATCTAATCCCCTCTTTTTCTTGTAGATCCACTTACATCCAATAGGTTTTATACCTTTGGGTGGTTCCACGAGCTCCCAGACCTGATTAGAATACATTGATTCTATCTCAGATTCCATCGCCTTTTGCCAAAGATCTGCATCATTGTCTTGTACTGCCTCTTCGTATGTACGGGGATCATCATCATGTTCACCAGGGACCAAGTCTGAAGACTCTCCCAAAAACATGAATCTATCAGGCTGTTGAACAACCCTCCCACTAAGACGAGGCACTGGTGCGGTATTAGTGACAGGTTGTACATTATGTTGTGGTTGTTCTACTTGTACTACAGCTTCATGGGTATTATTTATCCCTCCCACTAGTTCCTCTAAAACGACACTACTCATAGGTTTGTTATTCATTATATATTCCTCCTCTAAGAATCTTGCATTGGTGCTAACAATGACATCCCGATTCTTCGGACTATATAATAAATATCCTTTCGTTCCCATGGGGTAGCCTACAAACAACCTTACTTCTGTACGAGATTCTAACTTAGTCGCGTTCTTGTTCAGCACGTGTGCTGGACAACCCCATATTCGAATATGTCTTAGACTCGGTTTATCCCCGGTCCACAATTCTAAGGGGGTTTTAGGAACCGACTTAGAAGGTACTAAGTTCAGAAGATAAGCTGATGTCTCTAAGGCATGTCCCCAAAACGACTTGGGTAAATCCGAATAACTCATCATCGATCTAACACTCTCTAAAAGATTCCGGTTCCTTCTCTCTGCTACACCGTTCTGCTGGGGTGTGCCTGGTGGAGTTAACTGGGATTCTATCCCATTTTATGATAAATATTCCCTAAATTCTCCAAGCAAGTATTCGCCACCACGATCTGATCGTAGTGACTTGATACTTTTATTAAGTCGCTTCTCCATTTTAGCTTTGTACTCTTCGAACTTATCAAAGCACTCAGACTTACGGTGCAACAAATAAACGTACCCATATCTAGAATAATCATCAATGAAAGTGATGAAATATTTATAACCACCTCTTGCTTGGATATTCATGGGTCCACATAAATCAGAGTGAACCAATTCTAACAGTTGTTTGGCTCTATTCCCTTTTGCCTTGAAAGGCCTATTAGTCATTTTACCTTCTAAGCAGGATTCACAAACTGGAAATGGCTCCACTGCCAATGAGCTTAAAGGCCCGTCTACTACCAGTCTTTGAATCCTCCTCAAGTTAATATGACCTAATCTCAAGTGCCAAAGATATGTTTGGTTCAAACTAGAAGGTTCCTTTCTTTTAGTAGAGTTAGAAGATGTGTTGTTCAATTCCCTAAATTGCAGTTGCAGTGCCGGTTGACTAGGATTAATTATATACAAATTGTCTTGCAATGTACCAGAACATATAATTCGTTTATTCATCATAATAGAAACATTACGATCCAAACAAACATTATAACCATCCAAATCAAGTTTAGAAACCAAAATTAAATTCCTTCTAAAAGAAGGTACATAAAGACAATTGTTCAAAACCAAAATCCTATCAGAACCAAAAGATAAATGAATAACTCCTACTGCAACTACTGCTACTTTCGTAGCATCTCCCATGAACACGTATATCTCACCATCTCTAAGCATTCTGGATAGTTGGAACCCCTGCATAGAATTACAAACATGATCAGTGGCTCCTGTATCTACACACCAAGTGCTCGTAGATATAGCCGCTATAAATGTTTCTGTAATTAGAGAAAGAGACATACCAGTATTGTTTGTCTTCTTAGGAAGAGGACAATCTTATTTCCAGTGACCTGACTGTTTGCATCTGAAGCACTTTCCCTTAGGCTTTTTCACTCCACCCTGAACTCCCACTGCCTTCACAGCTTTCTGTGTCTGAGCCTTTTTCTTCTTCTTAATACCTTTCGGCTTAGAGGAAGAACCTTTCTCAGCCACATTCACTTGAACACTCTGCCGAAATAATCCTTCAGCTGCCTGAAGTTCTGTCAGCAGTTCCGCAAGACTATACTGCCTCTTGTTCATGTTGTAATTCAAGCGGAACTGCTCAAAACTCTTGGACAAGCTCATAAGGATAATGTCAATCTGGGTTTCCCCGTCAAGTTCAACACCAAAGATCTCTATCTCATTCAGATGTGACATCATCTTGAGAACATGATCCCTTACAGGTGTGCCTTCAGCCATCTGAGTGTTCATTAAAGCCTTCATGGCTACTTGCCTAGCAGCCCTATTCTGATCTCCAAAAAGTTCCTTGAGATTAAAGAGTATATCTGAAGCAGTGGCCATAGACTGATGCTGATGCTGCGAAACACCCAACATTGCTGCCAGAATGTAACATCGCGACATCTCATCAGCCTTAATCCACCGTTTATAATACTCTTTCTCATCTTCAGGAGCATCAACAGCAGGTTGTTCAGGCTTGGGTTCATAAGTGTAAAACTTGTACTCCTCAGCAGTCAACACAATGTCCAAATTTCGTTTCCATTCAATATAGTTAGGTCCGGTAAGTTTGTTATCCTTAAGTATGGTGAATAGTGGATTAAAGCCCATTTTATCCTGAGAATCATGCATAAAAACATCACATAAATAAGGGTGCATTAATTATTAAGATCTATTGATTCCTCTAACAATTATTAAAATTTAATGCACTAACATCTAAACACCATAAGCTTCTGGTACGCCATGATGTGTGACATGTATACCACCTAATTTTGTTTAAATGTTACTTCGGTCCTATTACTAAACAATATGCCACGTTGGGGTGGACTATATTATTTTTCATAGCTAAGTGTATACCATCATCAAATCTTAAATTATTTGAAATCTATGGAACTTGGTACGCCACGATGGGTGGCGTGTATACCTTCCAATATTCGTAATTTTGCCTTGAATAGAATACTTCAATTCAATATTCATCAATGGTTTGATTTCCAGGTAGTGGAGGAGTCACATCGGTCTCGCTTAAAACCCACAGCCTTACAAGTTCGATGAACTCGTTTTTGACAAAATCGCCCCAAATCAGAAATAAAGAAAATCCGTATTTTATTCCTTTTAAAAATTAATTTAAGAAGTTTGTTCTAGTAATTTCTATAACATTCTAGACACCATAAATTACATGCCACGATGGGTGACGTATATATAATTTATATTCGTCTTTATGTTAAATTACCTACAACCAATAATGGAGACCATGGGACTTAATTTCATATTAATTCCATCTCCCACTTAGAATTTTTTATTAAAATTGAGGAATTTTAAAATTAAATGGGGCCCTATGTTGTTATAATTATGTCTAATCATGCATTCAAAATACACACATAATTTTAGCAACATATAACATTTAATTAAAGCAATAAATAAAATTTATGCCCATGTCGTCCTTGTTAAGTTAAACATGCAATTTTAAAAGAATTACACACATAATTAACGACACACATAATCAATAAATTAAAGCAATAATTAAAAATTTAATGGAAAAAATTAAAATAAATTTTCCACTATTATGGCCCTTGAAAAAAAAACCAGCTCTCAAAAAAAAAAATTGCCCCAAGCGCGCCCCGACGCCCCCCGCAGCCCCAGCAGCCCCAGCAGCCGCAGCGGCCCCAACAGTCCCAGCTGCTGCAGCGGCCCCAGCAGCCCCAGCTGCCGCAGCGGCCGTAGCGCGCGCCTGTTCTTTTCTGTGAGTTTTGTTTTGATATTGTTCGATCCAAACATCAACAGCAGCACCTTGTAATCGCACAGCGGAACAAAAAACTACCGGAATTGATTTCCGATCGCACATAACTATTACAAAATACCCGGAACAATTACAAAAAAAATAGATCTAATACAAAACTAATTTTGTAAAATCTATTCTAACACGATCAACCCTCGTGTAAATTACAACCACGATTAAACCACGTGGAAACCAAAACAAAAATTAACCACGATTAAACCACGTGGGATCTAAACACATAATTAAAATATACATGGCCATAATAGTGGATTAACAACCTGCATCAAAAACAATACAAGCAAAACACTATATACACGCATATATAATTACGACATGGACATTATATCATAAAACGTAGAACCCATTACCAGGCTCTTGATACCAATTGTTGGGAACCACGGACTTAGGGTGTTACTACGTTTTACGATAAAGATTACGAAAAGAGGATTACCTTGTTAATGGTTAATTCCACGCTCTTCTATTGTATTTCCAAATTCCCTTGAGCGAAGTGTGGCCTCCGTCTTCTCAAGTTATCCTCTCTTCTTGCTCCTTGGTGGCTACAAAATGTATTCACACAATTGCCAAGCAAGAAGAGAATAAGAATATATATAGGCTACAATAGGGACCATGGATAATTAGGTTGGGCCTTCTAATTACATCTTGAGCCTAGCCCAATATAATTAAATATTAATTCAATCCACTAAAGAATTAATATTTGCACTACCTTTCCTAATACCGTAATTTAATTAATTCGGTTCCAATATTATTCGCTTATTAAATTCCCCATGTTTAAAATATCATATGTCCATTAATTAAATAAATTACTGATAATTTATTTAATTAATATCTTTTATCCTTGATCATCCACTCAACCTTTATTTAATTATGCCAGAATAAATTCCACCTGCAGGGTTTCACATAATTAAATCTTTTTGAGCTTTCAAGGGGACATCATTAACCCGAATATTATCAGGACATGAATTACTTCAATAAATAATATCCACCATGTATATAATTCCATCACCCAAAATATAATGATATAATTCAAAAGAATTATTTCATATATAAATCAAAGTATGTAAATAATATACACGTGTCAATTACTATTTCCGGATTAAGAACCTAAGCATTAATAATAACATAGAATCTTAGTTCTCCTTCTTAATCAGTATTAAGGGAACAATTCTAAATTTGATCCTGTTCAATATACACAAAGTATACTAGCATTATTTATTAATCAATATAAACTAATCTAAATAATACTACAGCCATACTAGTGGATTGTCCAACACCACCTGTGCTGTGAACCTTATTATATTATATAACCGTATTTAACAATCTAATATTCTGTATCCCATTTGATACTAGATTGTTCACAATATATAATATTAGACAACATGTAAACATTCAAATGATTCTCAAATAAACTGGCCAGAAATAAATGTACATACTTCAAATAAATATTTTCAGTATACACTGACACGATCTAGATTCGGATATGTGTATTTGATGAAACACAAGTCTGAAGCCTTTGAAAAGTTCAAAGAATATAAACATGAAGTGGATAAACAAACCAAACACAGTATTATAACTCTTCGATCAGATCGAGGTGGTGAATACTTGAATGGAGAGTTTCTAGATTATCTCAAAGAAAATGGTATAGTCTCCCAGTGGACTCCTCCATATACTCCACAGTTAAATGGGGTATCTGAAAGGAGAAATCGAACTTTGTTAGACATGGTTCGGTCCATGATGAGCTATGCGAATCTTCCAGTATTCCTATGGGGTTATGCATGGGAAACCTCAGCATATTTACTGAATAAGGTGCCTTCCAAATCTATTCCTCAAACACCATATGAGATATGGAAAGAAAGGAAACCGAGTCTTAAACACGTTAAGATTTGGGGATGTCCAGCTTATGTCAAGAAAGTTGACCCAGATAAGCTGGAATCTCGATCCGTAAAATGTAATTTTGTGGGATATCCTAAAGAGACTTTGGGGTATTACTTTTACACCGATCATCGGGTGTTTGTCTCCAGACATGCTACCTTCTTGGAAAAGGAGTTTATCCTTGAAGGAAACAGTGGGAGCAAAATTGAACTTGATGAAGTTCAAGAAGCACAAACTACTACGGATCAAGTGGAAACACCTGTTCAGACTGAACAACCTTCTGTGGAACAGCCCATTCGTAGGACAGGGAGAGTATCTCGCCAACCTGAGAGGTATTATGGCCTTGTCATTGAGAATGACAATGAGTTGTCAATCATTGATGATGACGACCCTGTGACCTATAATGAGGCTATGAGTAGTGTTGACTCAGAGAAATGGCATAGTGCCATGAAATCCGAAATGGAATCTATGTATACCAACCAAGTATGGACTCTGGTTGAGGCGCCTGAAGGTGTTAAGCCTATTGGATACAAGTGGGTATACAAAAGAAAGATTGGAACAGATGGGCAGGTGGAGACCTATAAGGCCAGGCTCGTGGTAAAAGGATTCAGCCAAAGACAAGGGATTGACTTTGATGAAACTTTTTTTGCCTGTAGCCCTGTTAAAATCAATTCGGATTTTGCTTGCGATTGCTGCTTACTACGACTATGAGATCTGGCAAATGGACGTGAAAATGGCCTTCCTCAATGGGAAACTTGAAGAGGAAGTGTATATGACACAACCAGAGGGTTTTCTTTCCAAGGGAAATGAACACCTAGTGTGTAAGCTGCTGCGAACCATATATGGTTTAAGGCAAGCTTCTCGTAGATGGATCATCCATTTTGATGAGACAATCAAAGAGTTTGGTTTTATAAAAAACATAGATGAACCATGTGTCTACAAGAAGGTTAGTGGGAGCGCGGTAACATTTCTTGTATTGTATGTGGATGACATACTTCTTATAGGAAATGATATACCGATGCTACAATCAGTCAAAGTATGACTATCAAAGAACTTCACCATGAAGGACTTGGGAGAAACATCCTACATTCTCGGTATGAAGATCTATAGAGATAGATCTAGAAGAATGATAGGTCTTACCCAGGGTACATACATCCAGAAAATGCTTAAAAAGTTTAGCATGAAAACTCCAAAAGAGGTCTCATACCGATGAGCCATCGAGTGTCCCTTTCCGAAAAAATGTCTTCTAAGACACCTGAGGAAAGAGAGCGTATGAGTAAGATTCCTTGTGCTTCAGAAATAGGATCTATCATGTACGCGATGTTGTGTACAAGGCCTGATGTTGCTTATTTAATTAGTGTGACGAGCATATATCAGTCCAATCCAGTTGAAGACTATTGGAAAGCAGTGAAAAACATCCTTAAGTACTTGCGAAGGACTCAGGACATTTTTCTTGTTTTTGGTGGTGAATTTGAGTTGAAAATAGAGGGTTATACTGACTCTAGTTTTCAATCAAAAAGTGATAGCAAATCCATATCAGGGTACGTGTTTACTCTGAATGGTGGTGCAATTAGTTGTAAGAGTTCCAAATAGTCTAACAACGTAGCAGACCCACACACAAAGCCACTTTCTCAGAGTCACTTTGATCATCATAAAGACAAGATGGGTATTAGATACCAGAGTGATTGGCTTTAGTACAAGTGGGAGATTGAAAGAGATATGTCCTAAGTCCAATCATGTATGAGGATTTAGGAATAACTTTTATGTAATCTGTTTTTGATTTCATTGATATTTATTGCGGGCTCTATCTATTTAAATGTTTAAATAAGATATACCACAGTTTAGAGTAAAGATTTTTATGGATTGTGATGAGATCATAATAATGAGACCTAAAAGATAATAACTCTAAACTTAAATAGTTCTTGGTCGTAGGATTACTAACTGGTAATTAATAATGTGCAAAGATTGGTACATACTATGCTTGCTTCATTATGAAGGATGTCTGTTCTCATAGACATTTATATGGTGACATTATAGCTAGTATGTAGGTGCTTATTATAGAATAAGTTCACTGAACATGACTCACACAGCTGAACAACTGATGGAGTTCACTCACTTGTCAGCAGTTGTTCACATAGTGATAGTTGTACAAGTATCCTTAGACTTGAGGTCATCATAGTCATCTTGTGTACACTGAACTATGCTTTGGTTTAGTTCTTAGTCTCAAGGGACAATTATAAGGGCTCTACTGGGTATAGGAAATTGTACACGAAGATAGTGTATGATCAATAAAGGATCTACCCCTTCCAGTATAGGAAGAGAATGTTCAATGCTGATCCACTTATGTTAGTTCAGGAATCTCTGGCCAGAGTGAATGAAATTAGAAAGGAGTTTCTAATTTACATTAAATCGAACTAAACATAGTGAATGGGAAAGCAAGTGATTAAATAAGATAGGCTTGACACAAGTTCCATGCCTTGTATTTAATCGTGACATTACAGGGAGAAGGAATTAATTGTACGGTAACTACTCACTGAATAGGTTCTTGGTATTCTAAGCAGTGAATTCGTATTATCCGGATAGTCGCGATATGCTGAGAAGTATCCCTCACGATGTAGAATAAATATGATTAATTAATTAATCATATTTAATGAATTAGAGAATTTATATAAATAATGATAAAATAGTTTTATTATTATTTATTTCTACTACCGGCTTAATATTGAACCTACAGGGTCATACCATAAAAGAGAATGATTTAATGGTGGAGAAATTAATTAATAATGGCTGATAATTATTTATTTATGAAATAAATAATTTATTGGCAAATTTAATAATTGATTAAATGAGATTTAATTGATTATAAGTTAATTAAGAAAAAGTTCTTAATATTATTAATTAAGAATTTAATTTTTGGAAATTAAATCAAGTGAGAGAATTATTTCTAAAGTGTTTAGAAAAATGATTAATAATTAAAAGGTGTTTTAATTATTAGTGAGAATAATAAAGGGTTAATAATAATAATATTTTATGGGAAAAATTTCAGCTGAAAATTTTGCCTATAAATATACTATTATAGACCCTATTTTTGCCTCAACCAAAAAGATTTACAAAACCCTAATTCTCTACATCTCCTCCTTCTTCATTACATCGTTTTCTTGGTGGATACCGGTGGAGTGCTTCACACTTGAGGAGCAGCTGCTAAGGATCTCCGTTCATTGTTTTTGGATCGCCATTAAAGACCCCCATCTTTCCATTAACGTAAAGCTTCTTAAGGTAAACATACTGAACTACGAATTAAATATTATTTTTCGCATGGATCCTGCTAAGGGTTTCGATTTTTTTGATTTAAATTTATGTTTTCGTTTCGTTTATGTACTAAAAACCCTTCAACAATCACCACACGCTAAGGTATTGAAACAAATTAACTAAAGAAATCCATAAATAAATCCGCTAGAATCCCACGATAACGATTAACCCATAATCGGACTCATTATCAACGTGGGTTCTGATGAAATCATGATATATTAAACGTAGTCTTTATACTGAATAAATAATAAACCTAGTACGAAACAAGAGTAAGGTTCAGAAATAAGAAAACTAGCATCCAAGTTATAACTTAGAACAAAGATTCACAAGTAAAAACAAGATCTTCTTCGTCTTCGTTAAATCATGCTAGCACGGTCTTATTACGGCTCTCCTTGTGCTCTGGTATATCCTTTTTTTTAGAAAATGTCCTTTATTTAAGTATATATAACATCTCATGCAAGATAGAACTCCTCCAATTATAAATCAACTAGAATCAGGATTCTGAGATCCCGACCAGGCGCGGGCGCGTGCTTCATCAGCGCAGGCGCGCTGGCTCTCTGACAAATTGGCGCGGCCGCGCGCTAGACCAGCGTAGGCGCGCCGTGCTTCTGGAAAAACTTCTGAATTTCTTTAATTCCTGCTGCAATCGAGTTGGCTTCCGGATCTTTATTCTTTGAACATCATCCTAACACCATATTAGCACCAAAACAATGCTAATTCACCTAATTCTTAGAATAATGCCTGAAATACAAAAACACTAGAAAATACATTAAAACACCAACTTAAGTACATTTACACCAATTCAAAGCTTTACGGAGCGTAATAAAGTGTCATAAATGACACTCAACTGGGACGAAGGTGACAATTTTCACTGATCATGCTACAATTCGATATCTCGTCTCAAAGAAGGACTCAAAGCCTAGATTGATCAGATAGGTTCTTTTGCTTCAAGAATTTGAGTTAGAGATCAAGGACTGGAAAGGTACCGAGAATCAAGTCGCTGATCATCTCTCTTATTTAGAGGATCCAAGTGCAACTTCACTGGATAAGACGTTAATAAATGAGTCTTTTCCCGATGAGCAGTTGTTTGGAGTGCAAGAGGAAGAACCCTGGTTTACAGACATTATAAACTACCTAGTGAGTAATATCATGCCTCCCGACGCTCAAAGGAAGAAGTTCCTACATGAAGTGAAGTGGTATATGTGGGATGAGCCGTTTCTTTTTCGACAAGGAGATGACCAAATCATCAAGAGATGTATTCCTTACAGTGAAACATGGGGGATCTTGCGAGATTGCCACTCAATGGCTTATGGAGGACACTATGGTGGAGAAGAGACAATAACTCGTATTCTTCAAGAAGGTTTCTTTTGGCCGACTTTATTTAAAGATGCTCATCAGTTTGTTTTGAAATGTGTTCGATGTCAACGTGTGGGTAATATGTCCAAAAGGGATGAGATGCCTCTTAATGTGCTTCTCGAGTTTGAAGTCTTCGATGTTTGGGGAATTGACTACATGGGGACATTTGTCTCATCTTGTAACAATTAGTATATCTTGCTGGCGGTTGATTATGTCTCGAAATGGGTAGAAGTTAAGGCTTTGCGGACGAACGATGCAAAGGTAGTGCTGAATTTTCTTCACAAGTAGATATTCACAAGATTTGGAACTCCAAGAGTCATAATCAATTATGAGGGGTCACATTTTTGCAATCGCAAGTTCACTGCTATGATGCAAAGGTATATTGTGAATCATCGTATTGCTACGGCTTATCATCCTCAGACGAATGGTCAAGCTGAGGTATCTAACAGTGAGATCAAGCGAATTTTAGAGAAAGTTGTTTGTCCATCGAGAAAAGATTGGTCTTTAAAGCTTGACGAAGCTATTTGAGCGTATAGAACAACTTACAAGACTCCGCTAGGAATGCCACCGTTTCAGTTGGTTTATGGTAAGGGGTGTCATTTGCCGGTGGAGCTAGAGCATAAAGCGTATTGGGATTTGAAGAAGTTGAATCTGGACTTGGATGTAAATGGAAAAGAAGAGGATGCTTCAATTGAATGAACTCGACGAGTTTCGACTTTATGCATATGAAAACAACAAAATGTATAAGGAGAAAGTCAAGAGGTGGCACGATGGGGGTCTAGTGCTCAGATAATTTATGCCGGGGCAACAAGTTCTTTTGTTCAACTCTCGTCTCCATCTTTTTCCTGGAAAGTTGAAGTCAAGGTGGTCAGGGCCATTTGTTGTCAAAACTGTGTTTCCACATAGAGATGTGGAGATTTTTGAGAATGATCCGAGCCAAGCATTCAAGGTAAATGGTCAGAGGATGAAGCATTACTATGGTGACACGACAAACCGTGAGGTGGTTAGTGCCATTTTATTATCCGTTTGATCTCGTATTTCTACGTCAAGCTAATGACGTAAAACAAGTGCTTCTTGGGAGGCAACCCAAGTTTGTTATACATTAGTAGATAGAGGAAGCAAGGAGAAAGGAGAAAAACACAAAAAAATTAGAAAAAAAGAAAACTTCAGGGCCAACTTCAGAAGCTGAGCGCGCCCGCGCTGAGCTAGCGCGCGGCCGCACTGGAATTCCAGAAACCGAGCGCGCGCCCGCGCTGATCTAGCACGCAGCCGCGCTAATTTGGCAGAAAGTGAGCACGTGCGGCCGCGCTGGGTCCCTGTTTCAGAAAAAATAAAAGGCAGTTTGTGAAGAGAAAATCGGGGTTTTTAATAGAAAATCAATTTCCACCCGATTTTTACTCTTCCATATCCTAAATTTCCGTCTCCGAATCAAACCCATTATTCCCACTAGTCCCATAATCAATTCCCACTTCTATTCCATATCTAATTCTCTTCTCACCTCCTATATATACATACACTTATACACAAACTTCTCCACCACTTCTCAAATTCTCAAACACAATTCTCTCTCAAACACTTATCTTTTATTCTTTCTTATACAATCCCAATGGCACCAAAGAGACAAAGAACTCAAGTAAGCAGCAACACCACTGATTCTTCGAGTGCAGGTGGTGTAAGGCCAAGGTTTTCCACTCCCGAGGAGGAAGCGGAGTATACGAGGCTTTTCTCGAAGCCTATAGCCAAGTAGCGTGGTTTTCTGCCATCAGGGAAAGATGGTAAGTTGTTGGAGATGATCTTGATGATGGGTTGGGTTGCTTTTTGTGAGGCACCCGCTGCTGTGCCCATGAGTGTGGTTCGTGAGTTGTATGCTAATGCAAAGGTGGAGAAGAATGGTTTCACTGTGGTTCGGGGGATGACGGTGGAGTACAGTGCTGAGGAAATAAGGAGGGTGATTGAGTAGCCCGCGAGGAATCCCGGCCAGGATACTTGGAATGAGAAGACTCCGGAGGAGTTTGATTTGGATTTAATAGTAGCTACTCTTTATGTTCCTGAGACTCACTGGAAGTTTAAGAGGGGCATATCTGATTATTCTACATTTCCTGCTTCGTGCATGAACAAGTTTGCACGTGCTTGGAATTCGTTTATCTGTGCTAACATCATGCCATCATCTCATGTGCATGAGATTACTGTGGAGCGTGCTCATCTGTTGTGGGGTATTCTTCAGGGCGACTATGTGGATTTGGGGATGGTTATCCATCAAGGTATTTTGAGGTTCTTGTGAGGAGGTACTATGGGTTCTATACCCTCTGCGTCCGCTGTGACGAAGCTGTGCGTGGCAGTTAGTGTTCATTGGCCCGCACATGAGCAACTACAGCTTCCCAGTGCTTCTATCGATAGTTCTACATTGCTGAACATGACAGAGTGGTATGGTGGAAAGCCCGATCCTAAGGAGGTTAAATATTCTTATGACCATCTGCCAGGTAGAAGGCCAGCTCCTCAAGCATATGCTGGTGGCACAGCACAGGTAAGCAAGGCAGCTTGGAGAGCTGAGTTGGGTGAAGAGGCTGGTCCATCGCAGCAAGAGCAGAAGGAAGCATGAGCGAATGTTGGAGCTGGTTTGAGCACAACGCGGTATAGGCGTCTAGCGAGGAGGATGGATGCGATGCATGAAATCCATAGTCAATTTGCACGTGATCTCACCCAGACATTAGGGACTGCTTTCAGAGCCACATGTGTTGACATCCAGTGGCCAGTGTTTGGCGAGGACTCCGTGTATCCACCTCCAGACACGCCTGACACTCCACCCGTTGAGGGTGAGGATCCTGATTCCAAGTAGGTATGCCTGATTCCTTACTATTACCTTCACTGAGGACAGTGAAAATTTTAAGTTTGGGGGTAGTAGTTGAAGGAGTATGTTTTGTGTGAGTCACATATAATTTGCATATTCATGATAGTTTAGTGCATATAGTTGTATATTTTTCCATGTAGTAGTTTTTTTTATATTTGTAGTTTTTATGATAGTTTGTTCATACAGTTTTATGTATTTTCATAATAACATGATCCCTTAGATGATTTTTCCGATTGATTTGTGATATTGATGCTAGTGTAGTGATGTCGTGTTTAGTGATGTTAAGTTTTATCGAATTGATTTGCTTGCTAAAGACAATTATATTTCACTAACTCTTAAAGGTTGCTTGAGTGCTAGATCATGATAATGGTTTATATGTTTGTCAAAGTTTAATCGCTTGTTTATATTTAGAATTTAGGATATTCTCTTAATAATAATTTAACATGGATATTTAGAAATTAGAGAAAATTGGATTTCATTGCTAGTATTTATGGCTAGGTGTCAAATGGCTAGTAGTCGGCTCATATTTATATGAGTAGTCTGGGGTTTAGCGAGATGGAGTGAAACGCACTCGTTCAGAAATTTATGAAAAAAAAGAAAAAGAAAAAGAAAAAATAAAGAAGAAAAAAGGAGAAAAAAAAAATAAGTGTTATGCATAATTGATCACGAGTGGGCTCTTTAGTACTCGAGTTATTAAGTTCTTAGGGGACTTTGTGCCTAGTGACCTAAGGCTTTTATAGTCTGGGATCCGCTAACCTAACGCTCGCTACATGGGTACTATTGTATAAGTCTTTTGTGGACCTTAGTCATTGCACGGTCAAATAAGCATACTTGTGTTGTTTGTTGTGAATAAAATCATGAATCCATATAAAACTCCAATATAAAAATTGAAGCGTTATAAGTTATTTTAAGTCTAGCTTTTATTTTATCTATAACCTTGCGATTGCTTTGATGAGTAGTGAGTCATGATTATTGATCTAGTTGCGGTAGTATGTCTGTAAGCATTTGCACACACGCACCTCTCTGGTTTGGAAGTTGATTTGTGGGGTTTGATTGAACTTTATGCAAATAACTGCATTTGTTGAGATGTTGCTTATTAATTGGTTTAGTTATTCTATGGGGATCGTTGCATTTATTTAGTTGCAATCATGCATTTTTATTTCTTGTTCTTTGAGTCTGTTTATGCTTGAGGACAATCATCGATTCAAGTTTGGGGGTATGTTGAGTGGCATTTATGACATTTTATAACGCTCCATTAAGCTTTGAATTGGTGTATTTGAACTCAAGTTATTGGTGTTTTAATGTGTTTTCTAGTGTTTTTGCATTTCACGTATTAATCCGGAATTCAGGTGAATTAGCATTGATTTGATGCTAATATGGTGTTAGGATGGTGTCCAAGGAATAAATCTCATAAAGACCAACTCATTGCAGCAAGAAAAGAAGAAAATGGTATTTCTCCAGAAGGCAAGCGAGCCCGCGCCCAAAGCGCGCGCCCGCGCCGGGTCTGAAAATTTGAATCCTAATTCTATTGGGCTTTTGATTGGAGGACTTCTACTATGCATGGGCTGCTATATATATATATATATAAATAAATAAAGGTCGTTTTTCAGAAGGAGACGTACCAGAGCACAAGGAGAAGGCGTAAGAAGACCATTTTAGCACAATTCAACGAAGGCGGAGAAGATCTAATTTTTACTTGTGATTCTTTATTTAAGTTGTAACTGTTGGATGCTTTCTTATCCGTGAACCTATACTCTTGTTTCATACTTGGTTTATTATTTATTCAGTATAAAGACTACATTTATTATACCATGCTATCATCGGAACCCACGTTGATGATGAGTCCGATTATGGGCTAATCGTTATCATGGGTTCTAGCTGATTTATTTATGGATTTCTTTAGTTAATTTGTTTCGATGCCTTAGTGTGTGGTGATTGTATGATAACCTAGTTTTGGTTGTGCTTTTTCGTCTTATGAGCGTCTCGAACTTATAAGATAGCGTGTTAATTCTTAATAAAGCGAAAGTGAATTTAAGGGTTTAGAACTTGCCATGCTAGCATAGGTTCATGTGTTATTGTTATGCATGATTCGTAGGTAATTTAACCATCTTACTTGCCCTATGTAATCACGATAGATAACTTGTGCATTAAACCGTTATGTTGTCAAATTCTATAGACATATAGGGTCTCAACATAATTGGTGTCTATTCAGCTTCTATCTCTTTTGTGGATGTCTGGTAGTATGTTATTCGTGCAACGAAAGTTGGTGCTTAGCAGTTTCATGTTGTCTGATTAGTGTCATCACCATTACATGCTAAGGTTAAGAACAATAAGACTATTGAATGAAGTATTTAATAAAGTTAGAATCCCATGTTTGTGTCATATATTATTCAACTCTCTTTAATCTCTTAGTTTATGTTCTCTAGTATAATTCTCAATAATTAATCGTAGTATAATCAAAACTCAAATTGTTATTTATCTTAGCATTAAATAATAGCCATATCATTGTTGCATAAGTGCATAAATCACCAAGTTAATCTAATCAGTCTCTGTGGGAATGAACTAGAAATAATTCTATATTACTTGCGATCGCGTATACTTGCATGAATTATTAGCGCGTGCTTAGCGACTAACAACTAGGTCTTAGTTTCTAGTTTTTATTTTAAGTCAGTTTCTATTTGAACAACCCCATATATATATATTTGATTTTAATTCTTTTTCCTCCTTCCCGTTCCCGTGTTTGCGTCGTTGTCTTAGTCGAAATGGATAATTGTAGGGGTTAAATCTACTCTAAGGTCATGTTTTCACCTCTTTTATAAAATTAAAAAATTAAATTTTTCTGTAAAAAAAATTTAGGTGGAAAGTGATGTTAACAGATTTTTAGTAGAATTTTTTTATTTTAAATAAGGAATTATTTTTGTTTAGTTTGAGTTTCCCAAAAAAGGGTATCATAGGGGAATATGAATTTTTTGACGAAGACTAATAATCATGAATTTTAGAAGTGTAGTTCTACACAATATATAAAAATGTTATTTGTTTGATATAGACGTGGATTTAATGTATTGTGATCATTAAAAAATTATTTTCAAAAAAAATTATAAAACATGGCAATTTGTACCCCTGAAAATGGTACTGCAAGTGTGTGAAATAGTACATCCATAAATTGAAAATGAAACTATTAAATGGGAAGGAAATTCATGAAACTGGTGAAAGTAGTAATACAATATAAATAAGAAGGAAAACATTGAAGTCAAATTTGTTCATCGGACATGTAATTGTCAGAAATGTAATCCTCATTTTGTAATAGTTTGTGTTGCTCCGCTTCCGTAAACTCTTTACTAAAAGCATGAACTGAATATTATGCCAGTTGAAACATATAATAACAACTCCTACGCAACACCATTCGGTTATTTTCCCTCTGAATATGAGTCAGAGTTTTAACCACGTTTCGCCTAAATTCAAACCAATGAAGAGTTTCCTCGGGGCGAGGATATAAGGAAAGGGAACGATGAGGCGGAACTCTCACACCCATATCAATCAGATCATGTGTAAGACCTTCATATTCTTCACATTGAAATGCCATGTTATGGGTAAAAAAACTAAGGTGTATTTAATGTTAGGTTTCGTGAGCTCAAAACTCTATTTGACTGCTCTCGTGTTTCGTGACTCAATATGCCTACATATCTGACTCAATGTTAGGGAACGATGAGGCGGAACTCTCACACCCATATCAATCAGATCATGTGTAAGACCTTCATATTCTTCACATCGAAATGCCCTGTTATGGGTAAACAACTAAGGTGTATTTAATGTTAGGGTTCGTGAGCTCAAAACTCTATTTGACTGCTCTCGTGTTTCGTGACTTAATCTTCCTACATATCTGTTGTATGCTAAGGATCAAGTCAAAAAATGTAGTTCTGATTTGTGGGGTGAGACCCCTATATAGGCATGGAAAACCTTGAGTTAGATTAGAGTTAGGAGATTTGGTGGGCAAGTCTCAGACTTAGAATGGACTTTGGAGTCCTAAATGCAGAAAATTGATTCCCTATCCCTTGAGGTTTCTTGAAGGTCAATCTAAAAGGAATTATATCTTTAATTGGATACTATTTATCAGCTAAATTTCCCAATGTTTATTTTTTTTGCCAAATTTGCCTATGTTTATTAATTACAAAAATAATTAAAATTTAGGGTTTCGAGCCTCGTTAAATGGGCTTTATTTGTAGACCAAACTAGGTGTAATTAATGCTATATTAATTTTGCAATCATGGTTTATTTTATTCCCCATCATTTGTCCCCAAACTTCTAGAAAACCAAGCAAGATTCCGTCAAAGTTAGGTAACTTTATGCCCTTGTAAGGTATCGATTTTAGTGTAAAGTGTGGAGCTACCTACACATTTATAAAGATTTTGCTTCTACGAGGCTTCAATATATTTTCTGAGACTTAAATATTATCCCATACGTATCTTTATACATATCCTTATTTTTTAGGAATTTTCCTGGTATTTTTCCTATTTTTAGAGGATTTTTCCTTAACCCCAGTTATTTCTCATAATTTTTTGGGAATATTGATCAAAAAATATCCACTAGAAAATTATCCCAAATTATTCCAAAAAATATTATTTAAAATATCTCCTAGAAAAATATATATATTTTTTAAAAATTTCGATCAGGATGACAAAATTATAGACCGATTTACCTAGTCGTGGGTTTTTCCACCATGATTTCATTCGGTCATGATCCTGGTCGAATGGTTCGCAATTTCAAGCAGGATTTCCCTTGACTTCTGATCGAAAACTCCTGATCCTGGTCAAATTTCTGATCTTGGCCTTTTTCTTCCATTTTTTAAAAAAACATTCGATCAGGATTTTTTTTGACCAAGAATCCTGACCGAATTATGGGCCAATTCTTTCTGGTCGTGGGATTTTCGACCAGGATTCCTTTCAGCCAGGATCCTGGTCGAAAATCGATCAAAATTTCTTTTGTTGACCCATGATTTTGATCGAATTATGGGCCAGTTTATCTTTGTCGTGGGCCTTTAGATCAGGGTTCCTTTCGGTCAGGATCCTGGACAAAAATCGATCAGGATTTTCACACTTGATTTTCTGATCGTATGTCCGCCTTATTTCGATCAGAATTTCTTGTTTCTGGTCGACTTTTTCCTATCTTTCTAGTCGAATTTTTCTAACCTTTTGACTTTGACCAAATCCTGACCGAATTATAGACTGATTTGTCCTGGTCGTGGTATTTTCAACCAGGAATCCATTCGGCCAGGATCCCGGTCGAATTATGGCTAGTTTCAATCAAGATCTCAAATTCCTTTTATAAGCTCAAATAAGCTATTTTTCCCATGTTGGGTCTTATATAAACTGGGCTTTTTTTATTGGACCCTTATATAAATTGGGCTTAGTTTATTGGACCTCACACATGCTTCATAAATTGGGCTTAGTTTATTGGGCCTCACACAGGCGTCATAAATTGGGCTATCCTATTTCATTTATTATTATTATTATTATTATTATTATTATTATTTAAGATTATTCTAGAAGCTTCTTCTTTTTCAAAGAAATTCCCATAAACTTCTAGAGTTTGGGCTTTTCTTCTTGGGCCTAGGCTTTAACCGGTTATTGCCGGTTGAATTCCTTTCTTTACCGACCCAATCACCGGTTGTAAAGCCTATAAAAGAGTGGGGTGAGAGTGAGTTAAATACTCAATCAAAGGCCTAATAATTGATATTAGACTTTGTTGTTGATAGAAAAATAATTTAAGATCCACAAAACAATCATTAATGGCAGAGAAAGAAGCTCAACAAAATCCCCCACCATCACCAACCACTTAATAAATCAGCCATAGCATGAGTAGATACGAGACTATCAAGGTTCCAATTATGAAGGTTCATGATTATCCAATTTTGAAAGTGAAGATGGCCATATGTCTGGATGCAACCGATCCTGAATTTTTAAACATGATTTATGATACTCCTCACAGGCCTATGAAGCTAGATGTTTCTGTTCCTGGTCAAGAGGAAAAGATGGTTGACAAGGAAAGGAAGGACTATTCTCCTGAGGATCTTTCATCTATCATGAAAGATGCAAAAGTTAGACATATTTTGTATAGAAGTCTTGACAGTGTCATGTCCAATAGAGTTATTGGATGCAAAACTGCCAAGGAAATTTGGGATACTTTAGAGGTCAAGTGTCAAAGCACCACTGCTATCAAGAATAACAGAAGGACAATACCCACTCAAGAGTATGAACACTTTGAATCAAAGGCTCATGATTCCTTGACTGAAATCTATGACAGGTTTCAAAAGCTGATGAATGACTTATCACTGGTTGATAAGAATATGATCCAGAAGATTCTAACTTGAAGTTTTTTATTGCAATCCCTGAAAAATGGGACTTGAAAGTAATATCTATAGGGGATAACTATAATTTTGATGAAACATCTCTAGATGAGATTTATGGTATGTTGAAGACTCATGAACTAGAGATGGAGCAAAGAAGCAAGAGGAAAGGACCTAGAGAAAGACAAGTTGCACTAAAGGTTGAAGAGAAACCAAGGGAGAAAGATGGGAGAAAAAGCCATTCCAAAGGAAAGGCTATAATTGCAAAGTTTGATACTGAGTCATCAAAATCTGATAGTGAATCAGACACTGAAAGTGATCATGGTAATGATGATGAAATCCAACAGATGGCTGCTCTATTGGTCAAAAACTTCAAGAGGATGGTCTACAAAGACTTCATGAAAGGAAAGAGGTTTTCCAAGAGAGGCTCTAGTTCTTTAAACTCTGATAGGAGGAACTATAGAAGAAACTTTAATGAGAAAGAGTCAAAGTCTAGCAAGATTGACAAGTCAAAGATAAAATATTACAACTGTGATGGAGTTGGACATTTTGCAGCTGACTGCAGAAAGTCAAAGGCTGAGAAGAGAAAAGCCTTGATTACAAACAAGAAGAACTGGGATGATACATCAGAATATGATGAGGATGTCAATTATGCCCTCATGGAAAATAGTGAAAGTGAGGCTGAGACTACTGAGATGAAGGTACTTCAAACTACACTTGCTTTTGATACTAATGATAGTTATGAATTAAGGCTATTTCTTAAAACACCACATGTTAGTTATATGGATCAAACACTTGAAAATGCTAGGATTAGAACTGAAAATTCTGACCTAAAGAAAAGGAATGATCATCTAGAAGCTGAGTTAATTTTCATGCTGGAAACTCGAAAAGAAAGGGATGATGCTTTGTATGATAAAGAAAAACTATTAGAAAAGCATACTTACCTTGAAAAAGAATTAGCTAAAGAAAGAGAGGTTATTAAGCTTTGGACTAATTCAGGAAAAATAACTCAGAGTTGAATAGAAAGTGGTTGTTGGGGATCAGGATTAGGTTATGCTAATAAATCTAATTCTGATAAATTAAATGAAAAAGAAACTAAGAAAATTAAACCAATAAATATTGAAAAAAAGGTAAAACTGAAAAATCTTAATTAAGACCTATCAAGTTTAATTTAAGTGTTTCTACTGTTAAATCAGTAAATGAAAAAGGGTTAACCTCAGCACCTAAGTCAAACTTAAAAACTTATAAGTATGAGCAAGTTCACACCAAGTCAGTTAATGTTGGTTTAATGACTCAGAAACAGCTTAAGAAAAAAGTTGAAGTTAAAATGAGAAACAAGGAGAAACAACCTAGAAAGAACAGAAATGGAAAAGTAGGTCTCAATAAGGAGAATAAATACAAACCCAATCCTAATGCACCTAGAAAGACATGTTTAAATTATGGTAGTAGTAATTATCTGATATTAAGAATGTTAGCATATACTCTGATTTAAATTCTTCTGCTACAAATGTTAACAAACTTAAAAAGGCCAAAGGATCTAAGCAAGTCTGGGTCCTTAAGAACACTAATTAATTGTTTATTTGATTGCGGGGTAACATGAAAAATTCTCTAGTCTTGGGATAGTGGATGTTCAGGACACATGACTGGAAATAAATCCCTGCTATCAAAGTTTAAGGAGGAGGTTGGCCCATGTTTCTTATAAAGATGGAAACTTAGGGAAGACTTTGGGATATGGAAAAATCAAACTTGAAAATGTCATCATTGGATATGCAGCTCTTGTAGCAGGACTCAAGCATAATCTGATTAGTGTGAATCAAATCTGTGACAGAGGTTATCATGTGACTTTTTATGAAGAACATTGTGAAATTGTTAGTAAATCAGATGGCAAGGTTGCAATGACTGGATATAGACATGGTAACTTATATGAAGCCAGGGTCTCCATATATACTGATGGTTCTGAAATATGTCTACTTAGTAGAGCAACTGTGGAAGACAAATAAAACTGGCATAAAGACTTTCTTATCTCAACTTCAACAATATCAATGAACTTGTGAAGAAAGATCTTGTGACAGGATTGCCCAATATAGTATATACTCCTGATGGCTTATGTGACTCATGTCAGAAATCCAAATTAAGAAAATCATCTTTCAAGATTAAAACTGAATCCTCAATTCTTGAACCATATCACTTACTTCATATTGTTCTTTTTGGTCTAGTAAATGTTACTACCTCCGTCCCCCTCAATTATTTACATTATTTTTCACATTCTTGACACACATTTTAAGGCAACTATAATGTATAGTTCCGTAATTCATTTTTAAAATTTTCTTCTTCTGTATAAAAATTTCAACATTATATTTTTATTTTGAAGAAAAAAAATAAAAAAAAATATGCAACTACATATATTAAAAACATGAGTAAATTGCACTATGCACCCTACTATTATGTTTCAAAAACAAATTTGTACCAGAACTTTGGAAAATTCAGTTTGCACCCCTATACTTCAACTTTGGGATTCATTATGCACCCCTTTCCAGAATTTTGTTGAATTGGATAGGGGCAAAACCGGAAATTCAGCAAAAATATTAAGTAAATTAATTTCATATCTTTTAAAATAATGTTAAAAATTGAATTTTGATAAAAAATTGTAAGTTTTTAATTTTTTAAATGATAATAGTAATTTGAGTTTTGATTTCATTTTATATTATTAATTCTAGTATTTTGTAATTCTACAAAAAAATATTTTAACAATTAATTTTGATTATATAACTAAATTTAATTAAGTAGAGTAATAAAATTTTTAAAATTGATATTAAAAAAATGATAATCGAATGTAAAATTAATAGTGTTATTTGAAAATTAAAAATTTATTATTTTATAGTTGCTATAAAATAATATACAATTTTTAATAATATTTGAACAAGCTAAATTTTATTTTGATTAAGTATATTGTTGAATTTCCGGTTTTAGCCCTACCCAATTCAACAAAATTCTGAAAAGGGGTGCATAATGAATCCCAAAGTTGAAGTATGAGGGTGCAAACTGAATTTCTTAAAGTTCTGGTACAAATTTGTTTTTGAAACATAGTAGTAGGGTGCAAAGTGCAATTAACCCTAAAAACATTAAAGTGCGTGCTGAGCCCCCGTCCCCTAATGTAAAGAATTGAGGGGGACGGAGGGAGTATATATATTGTAAAGAAGAGGTATGCACTTGTGATTGTTGATGAATATACAAGATACACATGGTTGTATTTTTGCACAACAAGGATGAAACTCCATCCATTCTTCTTGATCATGTAAGGGAACTGGAAAAAGGATCAACATATAAAGTAAAGATTATTAGAAGTGAAAATGGAACTAAATTTAAGAACAACAGTATGGAAGAATTATGCAAGTACAAGGGGATCAAACAGGAATTTTTTTCCCCTGGAACTTCACAGAAAAATGGAGTTGTTGAAAGAAAGAACAGAACTCTCATAAAAGCTGCAAGGACCATGCTTGAGGAAGCAAAATTGCCAACCTACTTCTGGGCAGCGGCTGTGCAAACTGCATGCTTCACATAAAATGCAAAATTGATAAACAATCATGGCAAAACACAATTTGAGATGGTGTTGGTAAAGAAGCCAAATTTGAAGTACTTTCACATATTTGGTTGTAAATGTTTTATTCTCAAAACTCGTCATGAACAGCTTATTAAATTTGATCTAAAAGTTGATGAAGGCATTTTTGTTGGATATCCACAGTTAATAAAAACTTTCAGAGTTTATTATCTGAGAACAAGAGCGGTCAAAGAGTCTATTCATGTATCTTTTGATGACAAGAAGATTACAGGTCTAAAAGATGTAGAAGACCATGAAGAATTGAGATTTGAAAATGAAGTACCATATGCAGAACAATCAAATCCTGATAATCTGACAAATCCTAATACAACAAATCCTGATATCACTTTAAACTCTGACACATATACTGAAAATACTGAAGCACATGTTGAAGGGGAGCAACATGATTCATATCAAGGGGCAAGTTCAAGTGATACAAATCAAGAAACATCAGTAGATACTCCGGCGGACTTTGATTCCTTAAATACTGATGAAGCAAATCGTGATAATACTAGAAGCACTAAATCAGGGGGAGCTTCAGGATATAATGATGGTACAACAAAGTGAGACTAGAGACTTCATGGATCAAAGGGGAGGCTCTACTTCAAGGAGTCAACTTCCTTCTGCAAAAAATGGACTAAGTCACACACACCTGACTTAATCATTGGAAATCCTGATAGTGGTGTCAAGACCAGAATAACCACTCAAGATGAATGTGTCTACCATTATTTTCTATCTCAAACTGAACCTAAAAAAGTGGAAGAAGCTCTTTAAGATGTTGATTGGATCACAGCAATGCAAGAGGAGCTCAATGAATTTGAAAGGAATAAAGTATGGATATTAGTACCAAGACCAAAACATAGATCAGTAGTTGATACAAAGTGGGTGTTCAGAAACAAGACTGTCAGTGAGGGCATTATTATAAGGAATAAATCAAGGTTGGTTGCAAAGGGTTATTCACAGCAAGAAGGTATTGGTTATGATGAGACATTTGCTCCAGTTGCAAGGCTTGAGGCAATTAAAAATTTTCTAGCCTATGATGTGATGGATTTTTAACGCAGCGGGGGCATGGCAAAACACTTTTACACATACAAAATCCAAATAAAAGCATATAAATGGTGAATAAAAATTTGAGGGATCGAATCTAACCTTTTAAAATAATTCGGAGACAACGATCAGAGATCCTTAGCAGTTGCTCCTCAAGTGTGAAGCACTCCACCGGTATCCACCAAGAAAATGATGTTAAGGAGGAGGAAGAAGGTGGAGAGAATTGGGTTTCCCAAACTCTTTGGGTTTTCGGGTTCGATGTCGGGTTGGAATAAAATAGGGTCTATAATAGTGTATTTATAGGCAAAATTTTTAGCTGAAATTTTCCCATAAATAATATTATTATTATCCCATTTATTATTCTCATTAATAATTAAAACACCTTTTAATTATTAATCATTTTTCTAAACACTTTAGAAATAATTCTCTCTCTTGATTTAATTTTCAAAAATTAAATCCTTAATTAATAATATTAAGAACTTTTCTTAATTAATTTATAATCAATTAAATCTTATTTAATCAATTATTAAATTTGCCAATTAATTATTTATTTCATAAATAAATAATTATCAGTCATTATTAATTAATTCCTCCACCATTAAATCATTCTCTTTTTATGGTGTGACCCTGTAGGTTCAATATTAAGCCGGTAGTAGAAATAAATAATAATAAAACTATTTTATCATTATTTATATAAATTCTCTAATTTATTAAATATGATTAATTAACTAATCACATTTATTCTACATCGTGAGTGATGCTTCTCAACATATCGCGACTATCCGGATAATATGAATTCACTGCTTAGAATACCAAGAACCTGTCAGTGAATAGTTACCGTATAATAAACTCCTTCTACCCTACAATGTTCCGATTAAATACAAGGCATGGATCTCGTGTCAAGCCTATGTAATTCAATCACTTGCTTACCATTTACTATGCGTAGTTCTATGCAAATTAGAAACTCCTTTCTAATTTCATTCACTCTGGCCAGAGATTCCTGAACTAGCATAAGTGGATCAGCCTTGAACATTCGCTTCCTTCACTGGAAGGGATAGATCCTTTATTGATCATACACTATCTTCGTGTACAAATTCCTATACCCAGAAGAGCCCTAATAATTGTCCCTGGAGACTAAGAACTAAACCAAAGCATAGTTCAGTGTACACAAGATTACTATGATGACCTCAAGTCTAAGGATACTTGTACAACTATCACTAAGCGAACAACTGCTGACACGTGAGTGAACTCCATCAGTTGTTCAGCTGGGCGAGTCATGTTCAGTGAACTTATTCCATAATAAGCACCTACATACTAGATATAGTGTCACCACACAAATGTCTATGAGAACAGACATCCTTCATAATGAAGCAAGCATAGTATGTACCGATCTTTGCGGATTATTAATTACCAGTTAGTAATCCTATGACCAGGAACTATTTAAGTTTAGAGTTATCATCTTTTTAAGTCTCACTATTATGATCTCATCATAATCCATAAAAAGTTTTACTCTAAACTATGGTATATCTTATTTAAACACTTAAATAGATAAAGCCCGTAATAAAAACAAAACAAGTCTTTATTAATATCAATGAAATCAAAACAGATTACATAAAAGTTATTCCTAAATCCTAATACATGATTGGACTTAGGACATATTCCTTTCAATCTCCCACTTGTACTAAAGCCAATCACTCTGGTATTTAATACCCATCTTGTCTTT
This sequence comes from Apium graveolens, assembly GCF_009905375.1. Classification (NCBI taxonomy): domain Eukaryota; kingdom Viridiplantae; phylum Streptophyta; class Magnoliopsida; order Apiales; family Apiaceae; genus Apium; species Apium graveolens. The sequence continues at coordinate 55,330,998 of NC_133651.1, forward strand.
ATGACGATCAAAGTGACTTTCATAAAGTAGCTTTGTGAGTGGGTCTGCTATGTTGTTATGTGTGTCAACTCTATTTCAATACAATACAAGAAATGTTACCGCGCTCTCACTAACCCTTTTGTAGACCCATGGTTCATCTTTGTTTTTGATAAAATCAAACTCTTTGATTGTCTCATCAAAACGAATGTTCCATCTTTCAAGAAGCCTACTTTAAACCACATATGGTTCGCAGGAGCTTACATACTAGGTTTTCATTTCTCTTGGAAAGAAAACCATCTGGCTAATTGCCAGATCTCATAGTCGTAGTAAGCAGCAATCGCAAGCAAAATCCGAACTGATTTTAACAGGGCTACAGGTAAAAGGTTTCATCAAAGTCAATCCATTGCCTTTGTTTGAATCCTTTTCCCAAAAGCCTGGCCTTAAAGGTCTCCACCTGGCCATCTGCTATAATCTATCTTTTGTATACCGTATACATAGATTCCATTTTGGATTTCATGGCACTATGCCATTTCTCTGAGTCAACACTACTCATAGCCTCATTATGGGTCACAGGGTCGTCATCATTAATGATCGACTACTCATTGTCATTCTCAATGACAAGGCCATATTACCTCTCAGGTTGGCGAGACACTCTCCCTGATCTATGAATGGGCTGTTCCACAAAAGGTTGTTCAGTCAGAACAGGTGTTTCCACTCGATCTGTAGTAGTTTGTGCTTCTTGAACTTCATCAAGTTCAATTTTGCTCCCACTGTTTCCTTCAAGGATAAACTCCTTTTCCAAGAAGGTAGCATGTCTGGAGACAAACACCCGATGATCGGTGCAAAAGTAATACCCTAAAGTCTCTTTAAGATATCCCACAAAACTACATTTTACGGATCGATATTCCAGCTTATCTGGGTCAACTTTCTTGACATAAGCTGGACATCCCCAAATCTCAACGTGTTTAAGACTCGGTTTCCTTTCTTTCCATATCTCATATGAAGTTTGAGGAATAGATTTTGGAAGGCACCTTATTCAATAAATATGCTGAGGTTTCCAATGCATAATCCCATAGGAATACTGGAAGATTTGCATAGCTCATCATGGACCGAACTATGTCTAACAAAGTTCGATTTCTCCTTTCAGATACCAATCTGGAGGAGTCCACTGGGAGACTATACCATTTACTTTGAGATAATCCAGAAACTCTCCATTCAAGTATTCACCACCTCGATCTAATCGAAGAGTTATAATACTATGTTTGGTTGTTTCTCCACTTCATACTTATATTCTTTGAACTTTTCAAAGGCCTCAGACTTGTGTTTCATCAAACACATATCCGAATCCAGATCTATCATCTATGAAAGTAATGAAGTATGAAAATCCACCCATGGCTTGCGTAGACATTGGTCCACATATATCTGTGTGTACCATTCCTAGCAAATTTGCAGCCCTCTCTCCATGTCTACTAAATGGAGACTGCAATGCCACTATAAAGTGAGATTTTCATCATCCCTATTCTTTTATTAGTTTGTTCAATCTGAAATAAATTATGTCATACATACAGACCATTATTTAAAGCACCACGTCCATAAAGAATATTATCTCTAAGAATAGAACATTCATTATTCTCAATAATAAATGAAAATCCAGCCAAGTCTAACATGGGAATAATATTCTTCACAATCGAGGGAACAAAATAACAATTATTTCAAACAATAGTCTTGCCCGTAGGCCTATATAAATGAAATGATTCTACATCTTCAGCAGCAACTCTTGCTCCATTTCCATCAGTAGAATCACCTCCTCTTCCTCAAGAGTCCTACTTCTCCTTGGTCCCTGCAACAAATTGCAGATTTGAGAACCACAGGCGGTATCTAATACCCGGGTAGAAATTTGATTTAATGACATATTCATTTCTATCATGAACATACCTGAATCAGAAGCGGTAGTCTAACTACCCTTCTTCTTCTTCAATTCTGCAAGGTAAACCTTGCAGTTCCTCTTCCAGTGCCCCACCTTGTTACAGTGAAAGCAAATAACTTTGCTCTTGGGGTCTTCAGCTTTTGGTGGAACCGGCGTTTTCTCACTTACTATCTTCTTCTTGGAAGGGTTCCTCTTCCTTTTCTTAGGATTGGAACCTTCACCAATTAGAAGAACAGAACTCTTCTTAGGGGGAAAATTCGATTTCGCAGTCTTCAACATGTTGTGGAGTTTAGGCAGACTGACATCCAACTTATTCATGTGAAAGTTCACAACAAACTGCGAGAACGAACTCGGAAGCGATTGCAAGACCAAGTCTTGGCTCAGCTCCCCATCCATGGCAAAACCAAGTTGTCCAAGACGTTCAATCAAATTGATCATCTTAAGTACATGGTCATTCACAGATGATCCCTCAGACATCCTACAACCGAACAACTCCTTCGATATCTCATATCGAGCTGTCCTCCCCGCCACATCATACAACTCTTATAGATGCATGAGGATAGTGTGAGCATCCATATGCTCATGTTGCTTCTGTAGCTCAATGTTCATGGAAGCTAGCATGATGCATTGAGCAACATTTGCATCATTTATCCACTTACGATACACAACATGTTCATCATTACGTGCATCACTAGTAGGTTCAGTAGGCTTAGGTGAGTCAAACACGTATTCCAGCTTCTCAATCCTGAGAACAATTCTCAAGTTTCGAAGCCAGTCAGCATAATTTGGACCAGTCAATTTATGAGCATCTAGTATGCTCCTGAGTGATAGTGCAGAAAACATAATGTATATTGTAAATCTGTAAATGATAAACACATAACAACACTTAGCAAATATTCGATTTCATTTCAAAACACTATATGAATCGGGTCTTTATTCATAAGTGGCTCCCACTAGTTTATCTAAATTTATTCAACCCCCTACATGAAAAATTAAGCATTCATAATGCTAGTGGGAATAGGGATCCTACATTCCATCACACAACCTCGGCTGTGGAACGAAACGCCATATAATGTTCAATAGGCAGACAACTCTTGTCAATTACATCTAATGTTATTCCCTAATCAAACTTTAGCCTCTTGAATAATTGAGTCACGGCTGTGGCATGACAAACTCAATATTCTAAGTCAAGTCTAACCCAACATTCTGTACAATTGAATCTGTCCCCAAAGGCCCATGGCTGTGGCACGTAACGACCTTTAGATTCTTATTCAATGTACACATCTCGATGTAATAGACAAGTATTTCTTATTTCGAAATCAAAGCCCTCGGCTGTGGCACGAAACGACAATGATTCAAAAATAAGAACTACTTTCTATCATGTTGGAAGGCTATGACCGACACAAGCCCGTTGTATCATTGGCCAATTACTACTTGATATTATTTAATTTTAGAGGGATTATATTATGTTACAATCATAATCATATTATAAAGAAATTCTTCCTTTTAAATTAAATATTTCAAATCAATAATCAATAATCAGATGATTCCCAGATCGGGTGGAGCATTGTCAAGAGGCGTCACTTAATAACCCTTTCTTACAGATAGAAATCTGTTGTTGACAGAATCATCCGTTCTCTCATATCGAAAATTCATATTCAATTACGTGTTTCATAAACATAAGAATCTCATGATTGTATTCATAATATTATTCTTAAGGTTATGAAACAATTTCACTATACTAGGTTGTCTAACAAACGCCTTATGTTCATTTAAGTTCACCTAAATCTATCATCGCATGATAAACTAAGCATATATCACATATATCAACATGAATAAACATCAAGGTAGGCATGTTAAATCATCTAGCACATTAGTCTAAGCATTATACATCTCTATGTATCACATGAAGCATTTGAAAGCAATTAAAACAGTCAAAAATAACTTTAAAACACTTCATGGAAATATAAACAGTTCAAAACTTTTATATAAACTAAAATTGATCACTCCATTAGATCCGTCTCGAAAAAACGAATCCAACGGTATATTGCACGCCTAAAACGGAGTTACGAAACTCCCAGAAAATCAATTTTAAAATCAACAGACGGGCAGTAACGCATTACAGGAATGCGTTACAAGCCCTGTAACGCATTCCGGTGATGCGTTACAGCCTTTTAAGCCATTTAAAAGGTGTAATGCATTCCGTGAATGCGTTACAGGGTGTAACGCATTCCCAGAATGCGCAACACCGTTTTCGCAGCGTTTACGCTGCACGCGCCGTACCTGGGTTCCTGCCGTTTCTGTCATCTCTGTCGACTTCTTGATCAGCGTGCATTCAACAAACAGTACAGCAGATGCAGTACAGCAGATGCAGCAATACAAACATATATATATATACTATATACACATATATTTATTTATTTAATTACGAATTTAATTGCTAGAACTTCAAAATTTCATAATAAAAAATCTATACATCCTAAAATTATGAAAAAAATACCCAGACCATCTACAACACTTTTAGAACCCAGATGAACATTCAAAATTATAATGAGAAACGATTTCTCATCAGGCAAAATTAATCCATAATATAACTTGTAAAAATCATAATTAATTCATACAAACACATAAAATTCTTAAATTGTTACCACAGATCTATATGCATACAACCTATGCTCTGATACCATTGATGGATTTTTAACGTAGCGGGGGAATGGCAAAACACTTTTACACATTCAAAATCCAAATAAAAGCATATAAATCGTGAATAAAAATTCGAGGGATCGAATCTAACCTTTTAAAATAATTCAGAGACAATGATCAGAGATCCTTAGCAGTTGCTCCTCAAGTGTGAAGCACTCCACCGGTATCCACCAAGAAAACGATGTTAAGGAGGAGGAAGAAGGTGGAGAAAATTGGGTTTTCCAAACTTTTTGGGTTTTCGGGTTCGATGTCGGGTTGGAATAAAATTGGGTCTATAATAGTGTATTTATAGGCAAAATTTTCAGCTGAAATTTTCCCATAAATAATATTATTATTATCCCATTTATTATTCTCATTAATAATTAAAACACCTTTTAATTATTAATCCTTTTTCTAAACACTTTAGAAATAATTCTCTCTCTTGATTTAATTTTCAAAAATTAAATCCTTAATTAATAATATTAAGAAATTTTCTTAATTAATTTATAATCAATTAAATCTTATTTAATCAATTATTAAATTTGCCAATTAATTATTTATTTCATAAATAAATAATTATCAGTCATTATTAATTAATTCCTCCACCATTAAATCATTCTCTTTTTATGGTGTGACCCTGTAGGTTCAATATTAAGCCGGTAGTAGAAATAAATAATAATAAAACTATTTTATAATTATTTATATAAATTCTCTAATTTATTAAATATGATTAATTAATTAATCACATTTATTCTACATCGTGAGTGATGCTTCCCAACATATCGCGACTATCCGGATAATATGAATTCACTGCTTAGAATACCAAGAACCTGTCAGTGAATAGTTACCGTACAATAAACTCCTTCTACCCTACAATGTTCCGATTAAATACAAGGCATGGATCTCGTGTCAAGCCTATCTAATTCAATCACTTGCTTACCATTTACTATGCGTAGTTCTATGCAAATTAGAAACTCCTTTCTAATTTCATTCACTCTGGCCAGAGATTCCTGAACTAGCATAAGTGGATCAGCCTTGAACATTCGCTTCCTTCACTGGAAGGGGTAGATCCTTTATTGATCATACACTATCTTCGTGTACAAATTCCTATACCCAGAAGAGCCCTAATAATTATCCCTGAAGACTAAGAACTAAACCAAAGCATAGTTCAGTGTACACAAGATTACTATGATGACCTCAAGTCTAAGGATACTTGTACAACTATCACTAAGTGAACAACTGCTGACACGTGAGTGAACTCCATCAGTTGTTCAGCTGGGCGAGTCATGTTCAGTGAACTTATTCTATAATAAGCACCTACATACTAGCTATAATGTCACCACACAAATGTCTATGAGAACAGACATCCTTCATAATGAAGCAAGCATAATATGTACCGATCTTTGCGGATTATTAATTACTAGTTAGTAATTCTATGACCAGGAACTATTTAAGTTTAGAGTTATCATCTTTTTAGGTCTCACTATTATGATCTCATCATAATCCATAAAAAGCTTTACTCTAAACTATGGTATATCTTATTTAAACACTTAAATAGATAAAGCCCGTAATAAAAACAAAACAAGTCTTTATTAATATCAATGAAATCAAAACAGATTACATAAAAGTTATTCCTAAATCCTAATACATGATTGGACTTAGGACATATTCCTTTCACGATGTTCACATGAAGTTAAAGGTGCTCCAAATGGATGTAAAGAGTGCATTTCTAAATGGTGAACTTGATGAGAAATTTATGTTGAACAACCTCCAGGGTTCACTAATCCAAAATATTCAAATCATGTCTACAAATTGGATAAGACACTCTATAAACTAAAGCAAGCTCCAAGAGCCTGGTATGAAACACATGCTCAATTCTTATTTAGAAATTGTTTCAAAAGAGGTACAATTGATAAAACTCTATTTTGTAAGTACCATGGAAAAGACTTGTTATTAGTTCAGATATATGTTAATGATATCATTTTCAGATCTACTAATGATAAACTCTGTGAGAGGTTTGCCAAACTAATGTTGTCTAGATATCAAATGAGTATGATTGGAGAATTAAGTTATTTTCTTGGATTACAAGTCAAGCAGGCTAAAGAAGGAATCTTCATCAATCAAAAAAAATTACCAGGAATTTACTTAAAAGATTTGGGATGCAAGACAGTTCAACTGCAACAACTCTCATGGCCACAAAACCAAGTTAGATCTCAATACTGGTTCATCAGTAAATTAAATAAATACAAAGGTATGATTAGTTCTCTCCTATATTTGACTGATAGTAGACCTGATATCATGTATGCTACCTGTCTGTGTGCAAGGTTCCAAGTTGATCCAAGGGAACCATATTTGTTAGCTATGAAAATAATTTTTAAATATCTCAAAGGGACCATGAATCTTGGATTGTGGTATCCTAGAGATTCAAACTTTAAGCTAATTGGTTATTCAGATGCTAATTTTGCAGAATGTAAAATAGACAGGAAAAACACTCCAGGAAGCTGTCAATTTCTTGGTGGTAGATTGGTTTTTTGGTTTAGAAAGAAAAAAAGAGTCAATTTCCACTTCAACTACAGAAGATGAACATATTATTGCAGGAAGTTGTTGTGCACAAATTCTTTGGATGAAGAATCCGTTATTTGATTCTGGGTTAGAATATTCTTAAATTCCAATATATTGTGATAATTAAAGTGCTATTGTAATGACATGAAATTCTGTACATCATTCTATGACAAAACATATCAGCATAAGGTAACATTTCATAAGAGAACATGTGATGGAAGGTATAGTGGAATTGCACTTTGTGCCTACAGATCAGAAACTAGTAGATATCTTCACCAAACCACTTTCTGAAGCCATATTTATAAAATTGGTGAATGATTTTGGAATGATCTCAAGATAATTCTCAAACACTGATGAATAATTTATGTTCTGTACAAGCAAACGAGTTCACAGTTCGGTATATTTTCTAAATATCAGTATTTCTTAAAATCTGATAACTGTGTTAAACATTGATGCGATGTATTCATGCTTCTTATTGCTTCAAATTTCATATAGAGTGTTAAATCCTGATGTTTAAACTCTAACGATAGTTACATGATAAACTCTGATTGTATAGTTAAGTACTGATATTGGTCAAACTTATGTGTTGACTGATAAAGTCTGACAGAAGTTATTTAAATACTGATAATGGTTAAACTCTGATTGACTGTTAAAAATGATAATTTTTGAATTTATACAGAATATTTTTAAATCAATATTTTAATTAAATTATTAAAATATAGTTTAGTGGGTGATTTTATGCAAATGATTAAAATTATATAGCTGGTGGCATGCATTTAGGGAAAATGATTGAGTATCTACACAACATTATCTTGTGTAACTGTGCAGGTATTTATTGCACCTTATTATCTGTTCTATGATTGTTTTTCTGTGTACTAATAACTTTCCACGTGTCCCACTAAGTTAAACCAATAGTGTGTAACAGAGTACAAGGTTATACAAAATCAAATTTTGATTTTTAGTTATCACTTTATCAAATTCTAATCACCCTCTTACTCTCTTACTTCTTCTTCTCTCTCATTTAAAATATGAAACCCTGATCAGTTTTTAAGCCTTTTCACACAGATATTCATGTCGTCATTAGTGTTTGTGCCCTAGAGACAATACTATGATATTTTAGTTTAAGTCATTTGGATTATTAATGTTTATGTTCTATCGATTATTACTTTTATAATTTATATATCTTAATTTACTGTGATATAAATGTTATATTGTTACGCCCTTAATCAACTGTAAAGGGGGGTGGATACAGTTAATTCAATCAATTTGACAAAGCTTCAACAGAATTAACAGTTTTTATATAAATTAATAAAAACTGATTATAAACGTACTCTCTCAAAAGGATGAACAAATAACCTTGAGAGCTGTTTGGTTATGCGAAAGATATAACAATGTCGCAATGCATATAGCATGAACCTAATATGTGCTTTATATTGAGCACAACTACACAATGTATAAGGAATCATATTTTATCAACAACAAGGAAATCTATACAATACTTCAGAGATAAAGTACTTTACCGCCTTGAGTTCCTGTTTCCTTTTCCTTCTCAAAGATCAACTGATGTGATAAATACTGATTACATCATCCGTTGACATCATCATCCGTTGACATCATCATCCGTCGATAACATTATCTGTCGATATCATCATCCATTGATGTCATCATATTCTGTTGATGTAAGTTCTGATATGAACTTCTGATAGTTTCTTCTTGATATCATCAATTGCTCCTAACAATCTCCCCCAACTTGTTCATTATGGAAATATGTGTAGGATTTTATATACCACAGAAGCATGGTAAAATATTTTCTTGATATAAAATCCATATAAACGCATACAAATCGTGAATAAATCGAGGGATCGATTACTAACCTTTAATAGCGATCAAAGAACGATGAACGGAGATCCCTAGCAGCTGCTCCTCAATTATGAAGCACTCCATCGGTATCCACCAAGGGATCAAAATAATGGAGGGAGGAAGAAGTTGAGAGAATTAGTTGCCTCCCTTTCTTTTCTACTTTAGAATTAGGGTTTTTATTTTGGGTTAAGGCAAATATGGTTTATAATAGTATATTTATAGGAAAAATTTCAGCTGAAAATTTTCCCATAAAATATTATTAATATTAACCCATTAATTGATTATTCTTATTAACCAATTAGCTAATAATTAAAACACCTTTTAATCATTAATCCTTTTTCTAAACACTTTAGTAAAATAATTCTCTCACTTGATTTAATTTCCAAAAATTAAATTCTTAATTAATAATATTAAGAACTTTTCTTAATTAATTTATAATTAATTAAATCTCATTTAATCAATTATTAAATTTGCTAATTAATTATTTATTTCACAAATAAATAATTACCAGCCATTATTAATTAATTCCTCCACTATTAAATCATTCTCTTTTATGGTGTGACCCTGTAGGTTCAATATTAAACCGGTAGTAGAAATAAATAATAATAAAACTATTTTATCATTATTTATATAAATTCTCTAATTCATTAAATATGATTAATTAATAAATTAATCATATTTATTCTAAATCGTGAGGGATACTTCTCAGCATATCGCGATTATCCAGATAATACGAATTCACTGCTTAGAATACCAAGAACCTATTCAGTGAATAGTTACCGTACAATTAATTCCTTCTATCCTGCAATGTCATGATTAAATACAAGGCATGGAACTCGTGTCAAGCCTATCTTATTTAATCATATGCTTTCCCATTCACTATGCTTAGTTCTAATTAATGTGTATTAGAAACTCCTTTTTAATTTCATTCACTCTGGCCAGAGATTCCTGAACTAGCATAAGTGGATCAGCATTGAACATTCTCTTCCTTTCACTGGAAGGGGTAGATCCTTTATTGATCATACACTATCTTCATGTACAAATTCCTACACCCAGTAGAGCCCTTATTATTGTCCTTGGAGACTAAGAACTAAACCAAAGTATAGTTCAGTGTACACAAGATGACTATGATGACCTCAAGTCTAAGGATACTTGTACAACTATCACTATGTGAACATCTGCTGACACGTGAGTGAACTCCATCAGTTGTTCAGCTGTGTGAGTCATGTTCAGTGAACTAATTCTATAATAAGCACCTACATACTAGCTATAGTGTCACCATATAAATGTCTATGAGAACAGATATCCTTCATAATGAAGCAAGCATAGTATGTACCGATCTTTGCGGATTATTAATTACCAGTTAGTAACCCTACGACCAGGAACTATTTAAGTTCAGAGTTATCATCATTTAGGTCTCATTATTATGATCTCATTATAATCCATAAAAGGCTTTACTCTAAACTATGGTATATCTTATTTAAACACTTAAATAAATTAAGCCCGTAATAAAACCAAAACAAGTCTTTTATTAATATCAATAAAATCAAAACAGATTACATAAAAGTTATTCCAAAATCATCATACATGATTGGACTTAGGACACATCTCTTTCAATCTCCCACTTGTACTAAAGCCAATCACTCTGGTATCTAATACCCATCTTGTCTTTATGACGATCAAAGTGACTTTGAGAAAGTGGCTTTGTTAAAGGGTCTGCTATGTTGTTATGTGTGTCAACTCTCTTGACCTTGACATCTCCTCTTTTAACAATCTCCCTAATCAGATGAAAGCGCCACAGGACATGCTTGAAATTCTTATGAGATCTTGGTTCCTTAGCTTGTGCTATTGCTGCGTTGTTATCACAATACAACATAATAGGCTCCTCAATGCTAGGAACAACTCCCAACTCAGAAATAAATTTCCTCATCCAAATGGCTTCTTTTGCAGCCTCACTTGCAGCTATATATTTTGCTTCCGCTGTGGAGTCAGCTGTTGTAGACTGTTTGTAACTCTTCCAACTAATCGCACCACCATTCAGAGTAAACACGTACCCTGACATGGATTTGCTATCACTTTCTGATTGAAAACTAGAGTCAGTATAACCCTCTATTTTCAACTCAGATTCACCACTAAAAACAAGAAAAATATCCTTAGTCCCTCGCAAGTACTTAAGGATGTTCTTCACTGCTTTCCAGTGGTCTTCACCTGGATCAGACTGATATCTACTCGTTACACTTATTGAATAAGCAACATGAGGCCTAGTATATAACATCGCGTACATGATAGATCCTATTGCTGAAGCATAAGGAATCTGACTCATACGCTCTCTTTCCTCAGGTGTCTTAGGAGACATCTTTTCGGAAAGGGACACACCATGGCTCATTGGTATGAGACCTCTTTTGGAGTTTTCCATGCTAAACCTTTAAGCACTTTCTGGATGTATGTACCCTGGGTAAGACCTATCATTCTTCTTGATCTATCTCTATAGATCTTCATACCGAGAATGTAGGATGCTTCTCCCAAGTCCTTCATAGTGAAGTTCTTCGATAGCCACACTTTGACTGATTGCAGCTTCGGTATATCATTTCCTATAAGAAGTATGTCATCCACATACAATACAAGAAATGTCACCGCGCTCCCACTAACCTTCTTGTAGACACATGGTTCATCTATGTTTTTGATAAAACCAAACTCTTTGATTGTCTCATCAAAACGGATGTTCCATCTATGAGAAGCTTGCTTTAAACCATAAATGGTTCGCAGCAGCTTACACACTAGGTGTTCATTTCCCTTGGAAAGAAAACCCTCTGGCTGTGTCATATACACTTCATCTTCAAGTTTCCCATTGAGGAAGGCCGTTTTCACGTCCATTTGCCAGATCTCATAGTGGTAGTAAGCAGCAATCGCAAGCAAAATCCGAATTGATTTTAACAGGGCTACAGGTGAAAAAGTTTCATCAAAGTCAATCCCTTGCCTTTGTTTGAATCCTTTTGCCACGAGCCTGGCCTTATAGGTCTCCACCTGGCCATCTGCTCCAATCTTTCTTTTGTATACCCATTTGCACTCAATAGGCTTCACACCCTCAGGTGCTTCAACCAAAGTCCATACTTGGTTGGTATACATAGATTCCATTTCGGAATTCATGGCACTTTGCCATTTCTCTGAGTCAACACTACTCATAGCCTCATTATAGGTCATAGGGTCGTCATCATCAATGATTGACAACTCATTGTCATTCTCAATGACAAGGCCATAATACCTCTCAGGTTGGCGAGACACTATCCCTGTCCTACGAATGGGCTGTTTCACAGAAGGTTGTTCAGTCTGAATAGGTGTTTCCACTTGAACCGTAGTAGTTTGTGCTTCTTGAACTTCATCAAGTTCAATTTTGCTCCCACTGTTTCCTTCAAGGATAAACTGCTTTTCCAAGAAGGTAGCATATCTGGAGACAAACACCCTATGATCGGTGTAAAAGTAATACCCTAAAGTCTCTTTAGGATATCCCATAAAATTACATTTTAAGGATCGAGATTCCAGCTTATCTTGGTCAACTTTCTTGACATGTTTAAGACTCGGTTTCCTTTCTTTCCATATCTCATATGGAGTTTGAGATAACCCCACAGGAATACTAGAATATTCGCATAGCTCATCATGGACCGAACCATGTCTAACAAAGTTCGATTTCTCCTTTCAGATACCCCATTCAACTGTGGAGTATATGGAGGAGTCCACTGGGAGACTATACCATTTTCTTTGAGATAAGCTAGAAACTCTCCATTCAAGTATTCACCACCTCGATCTGATCGAAAAGTTATAATACTATGGTTGGTTTGTTTCTCCACTTCATACTTATATTTTTTGAACTTTTCAAAGGCTTCAGACTTGTGTTTCATCAAATACACATATCCGAATCTAGATCGATCATCTATGAAAGTAATGAAGTATGAAAATCCACCCATGGCTTGCGTAGACATTGGTCCACATACATCTGTGTGTACCAATCCTAACAAATCTGCAGCCCTCTCTCCATGTCCACTAAATGGAGATTTGGTCATTTTACCCAATAGACAAGACTCGCATGTAGGATATGATTCAAAATCAAAGGGGTCAAGTAACACCTCCTTATGCAACGTCCGCCGTCTATTTTCACTAACATGACCAAGTCTGCAGTGCGACAAGAAAGTGAGATTTTCATCATCCCTTTTTCTTTTATTAGTATGTTCAATTTGCAGTAAATTATGCTCTACGTCACATACATACAGACCATTATTTAGAATACCACTTCCATAAAGAACGTTATCTCTAGGAATTGAACATTTATTATTCTGAATAACAAACGAAAATCCAGCCAAGTCTAACATGGGAATAGAAATAATATTCCTCACAATCGAAGGAACAAAATAACAATTATTTAAAACACTAGTCTTGCCCGTAGGCATATGTAAATGAAATGATCCTACAGCTTCAGCACCAACTCTTGCTCCATTTCCCATCCGTAGAATCACCTTCTCTTCTTCAAGAGTCCTACTTCTCCTTAGTCCCTGCAACGAATTACAAATATGAGAACCACATGAGGTATCTAATACCCAAGTAAAAATTTAATTTAATGACATATTCAATTCAATCATGAACATACCTGAAACATAAGCGGTAGTCTCACTACCCTTCTTCTTCTTCAATTCTCCAAGGGAAACATTGCAGTTCCTCTTCCAGTGCCCCACCTTGTTACAGTGAAAGCAAACAGCTTTGCTCTTGGGATCTTTATCTTTTGGTGGAACCGGCTTTTTCTCACCTACTTTTTTCTTCTTGGAAGGGTTCTTCTTCCTTTTCTTAGGATTGGAACCTTCACCAATTAGAAGAACAGAACTCTTCTTAGGGGGAAAATTCGATTCCGCAGTCTTCAACATGTTGTGGAGTTCAGGCAGGCTGACAT